>NW_017670386.1:53998-124803 GCF_001879085.1 Nicotiana attenuata | reverse complement strand
CCATTGTTTCCCTTAATCTCTTTTGATCTTCAAACACTTGAGAAGGAGATAAAGGTGCAAGAGTAAATTTCCTGCCATTTAGTTCAAGAGAATATCTATTCTTTCTCCCATCATGAAAAATATTCCTGTCATACTACCAAGGACGACCCAGTAAAATATGACAAGCTTGCATAGGTACTATGTCACAAAGAATATCATCCTCATATCTACCAACGTTAAATGAAATCATACACTGTTTGTTTACCTTTAGTTCACCACTATGATTTAACCATTGGAGTCTATAGGGAGTAGGGTGTTTCATGCATGCAAGTCCTAGTTTTTCTTCACAGTATGAACTAACCACATTAGCACAACTACCATTATCAATGATCATAGAGCAAGTTTTTCCCTTTATCCCACACCTAGTATGGAATATATTCTCTCTTTGTGCTTCACTATTGCTTCCCAAATTGATAGTCATAATCCTCCTAACTACCCCAGCCATGCCATCATTAGGCAGTTCTACATCATCTTCATCACTCACATCTCCCTTTTCTTCTCCCTCACTTTTTTTCACTCTCATATCCTCCATCTTCTTTTAGAATGATATTTCTTCTACTTGGACGTTCATGCATCATATGTCCCCTTCCTTTACATTTATGACATTGAATAGAACTAGAAGGTGTAAAAGGTTTAAGGTTAAAGGTTTTACCTCCCTCTTTTTTCTCAAATTTACCTTTTCCCTTGTCTTCTTGAGGTTTAGAAGAACTCTTCATCTCATAATTTGGCCGTGGCTTCTTGGACATGGTGCTTGTCCGACCTTTCCACGAGCTAGTTTGCTTTCTTTTATTTTGATTTTCTACCTTTATAGATAAATCAACTAACTCATCTATTGTTACATATTGTTGTAATTCTACTACATCAGCTATTTCCTTATTTAAACCATTTAAAAACCTAGCCATTGTAGCCTCTTCTTCCTCCATACAATTAGC
The DNA here is from genome assembly GCF_001879085.1 of Nicotiana attenuata. Lineage (NCBI taxonomy): Eukaryota > Viridiplantae > Streptophyta > Magnoliopsida > Solanales > Solanaceae > Nicotiana > Nicotiana attenuata. The sequence continues at coordinate 123,832 of NW_017670386.1, read as the reverse complement.
ATGGATCATAGCCATATCCATAGCCTTAAAGTACTCATCCACAGACATGGACCCTTGCTTCAATGTTTGAAGACGTTGTTGTAGCTCTCTTTGAAAGTGTGATGGTACGAATCTCTTCCTCATCACCCTCTTCATCTCAGCACACGCAGCAATTTGTGCTTGTCCTTCTTGCAATCTATCCCTAGTAAGATTTTCCCACCAAATAGCAGCATAGTCAGAAAACTCAACAACAACAAGTTTAACCTTCTTACCTTCGGAGTAGTTGTGACAATCAAAGATGGCTTCAACCTTTCTCTCCCAATCAAGGTACAAGTCTGGATCCCTTGTTCCCTTGAAAGATGGCATCTTCATCTTTATACTACTTATATTATCATCTTCTACTCTACCTCTTTGTCCCCTCCTATCTCTTCCCACCCTATCAAAATCAATATCATTAAAATCATATATAAGGTTTTCTTGATTTACAGTGGGAGCATGGGCCACATTTCTCCTAGCTTGGGGCCTAACATTATTTTCACTCCTAAGTTCAGCTATTGTATCATTTTGATCAGCAATGGTATCCCTCATTTCTTGGAGTTGTAAATTCAACCTTTCAAATTGTTGATGCATAGCTTGCAAGGTAAAATTATTTCTTGCTTTGATTTCGGCTTCTCGGAGAACGCTTCGTTCATCATCACTACCTGTATGCGACATTTTTAAACACAAATTAGCTTTTTTTTTCTCTCGGAATAACCTTTGAATAAAATACTTTGTAGATTTATAGTTAAACCCAACTTGTATGAAGTTCTTAGTAGTAAAACTCAGATTTTTTTTGGGAACACAAAAAAAAAAGAAAGAACCAAATCCTAGAACTTTTAGGCTCGGTTGAAACAAGACACGAACAAAAAGGAAAGGATATAATAAATATGTAGATTAGAAAGAGTAAGAAAATCAAGGATCCCCTTTTCTTGTTTCCTTTGTTAATTTTTTGAAACAAATTAGATATAAAAGAAATATTCTGGAGAGCAAGCAATTGTGTGTGTGTGTGTGTATATATATATAAACTGATTTTCGTTTTTTTTCCTGCTTTTTTTTGCTCTTAGTACTCAAGATATCCCAAGAATTATCACGAACGAAATCTCGATAGCACCGCTCTGATACCACTTGATAACAACTAGGTCGGGAATCCAAACTAGAGTAAGAATTTGAGAAGTAAATGCGGAAGCAATAACAACAAGGAATTGAACAACAAGAATTAAAGAGATGAGAATAATGGTTATGGGAAAAATTCAAGGAAAGAATTTCAAGAACTTCCAAGAACGCAAGTTCTATAGCCTTGACAAGATCAAAGTAACAACGTCTTGATTTATGGAAGAAATCAAACGTCCTTACTTAAAAAGCAAATCAAAACAATAGATTCGAATCTTGACCGCTTTACGAGTAACTTGAGACAACAATTAATAACTAGTATTAATTGCCTTCTAAGAATACCGCAAAGGAATCAAAGATATCATAAAAGAGAAGTAATCTTACTAACTTGAACTATGGACTAGTAAAGGTTGAAAGATAAATCTCAAAGCACAAGTAACAAAGGTTCAAAAGAACTCTCAAAGTATGATATACTTAATCAATAATGTAGTGTCTTATGAATGAGAAGAACTCCTTATTTAAAGGAGTAAAAAACCCTTAAAATAATGTAGGGGGTTGCTATAAAGTCATCTAAATTAGGTAGGGGGCTGCTAGGGGTCACAATAGCCATCAAACTTAGGTAGGGGGCTCCTAAGGGGTAACAAAAGCCATCAAAATTAAGTGGGCAGCTCAGTTTTGAGAGCATCTCTCTTAGTCTCCATCTCAACCAACCTCTTCTCAGCCTTTCAATCTCAGCATCCTTAGCCCCACTTTCTTGTACCAAGGCTCTGACCTTGCTATTCACTGGTACCTTTTTGGATGAACTAGGTTCTTTAGGAGTGACATTGACTTCATAATCGCAAGCAAGAAGAGTATTAACCCAAAAATGATCCATGTTTGTACTAACCTCCCACTTTTTCATAGGTACATTGAAATGTGCAAGCACAGTTGTGAGAATGAAGCCATACGGAATGGTATGAGTTTTGTGCCATTAATAACTCTATCATGAAGCTGGACTATAGCTTTCAGTCACTTTGTTCTACAGGTCTGCGAGGATTTCCTCAACAGATGAACCAGGTTCATCTCCCCAAACAACCATTTCACATGTGTCATTGTTTAAACTCACAGGAGTGGGTGAAGAATCAACCACTCTTGTACCATTTCCTCTCATAGTACTCCTAGCACCCTTGCTCTCTTTTTCATTTCCCTTTTTATTTTTACCACCAACTTTTCCAGATTCTTTAGTCTCAACACCTGCTATAGATTCTACCAGCGCAAATCTATTCTCCAAATATGCAGAAACTTCAGAAATTATCTCATGAGTAACTTTAGAATCAGAAGATACTTGTTCAGTTTCGGAAGACCTACTTTCTTCCCCCTTAGTAGCAGACTTAAATGAATCTTCAGATTTCTAGGATTCTTCTTCCCTACCTGCTTTCAATTGCTTGTTTATTTTCTTGATATGTTCTCCTTCAGTGACAATCTTACGAGCCATCATCTTTACTCTACTATTCTTAGAGATTGGTGTTGTAGAAGGTGTGGAAGTGGTTCCCTATGGTGGTGATGAAGGATTTTTAGAGGTGTTCGACATATCTGGGCTAGGGTATGGAAGAGAAGAGAATTAGATTGTGTTTGGAAGATGAAAGAAGAATGAGAGTTTTTGACGGCTTGAGAGAGATGAAGTAAGAAAAACACTAAAGCTGATCAATATATAGAGGAATAATTTATGGGGTAACTACAACTTTTCAGACTCTTAGTATTTTAATCAAACTGAAATTCAGTTTGGAAGAGAAGTTGGAGTGTATCCCTAGAATCTGGGTACTTCCATTCGGTTGGGACTCTTTTGAACGGGACTGGTTTGCTTGTAACGGATAAGTCCAAAAGGAGTTTGGTATTTGGTAGGACTCTGCTCATGATCCAAATATAGTTATTTCAAATTATGCAGAGTGCAGAAAACATATTGTGTTACCTTGATGAACCAGGTTCTTCACTGATGATTCTCTTGTGTGAGTCTAAATTTTCCAAAATAGAGAAAATATCATTAGAGATTAATGAGTCATTTTAACACATGGCACAAAAGTATACTATGGAAAGTATGAGACTGAGCAAGATTTAATCTAATTATACACAATTTACAGACTTTCTAACCAAATTTTTTCTTTCATATTTTTTTTTCGTTTAACCTTGAACTGGTCCTTTTAGGTGATCTTAATCATCCCTAATTCCAACCTGTTCCTCTCAAAGTGATCTCTAATTAAGTATTTTGTGAAGATGTTAGCAATTTGTTTGTCAGTAGCACAAAACTCCACAGTGATCAAACCTTTCTCATAGTTGTCCCAAAAAAATAGTGTCTAACATCTATGTGCTTAGTTCTCTTATGATGAATCGGATTCTTAGTCATACTAATAGCACTAGTGTTATCACAGAAAATAGGGATGCAACCAACTTCAATACCAAAATCCATCAACTTCTGCTTGATCCACAACAATTGAGCACAATCATGAAGCAGCAGCAACATACTCAACTTCAGCAGTAGATATGGCCACTGAATTTTGCTTTTTAGTACCCCATGACACAAGACATGAACCAAGGAAGTTGCCATACCCGAGGTGCTCTTCCTATCCACAAGGAACGCTACATAATCAGCGCCAACATATCCCACTAGATTAAAATTATTACCTTTTGGATACCAAAGGCAAAGGTCAGTGGTGCCTTTCAAGTATCTCAATATTCTCTTGACAGCAGTCAAGTGGGACTTCTTTGGATTTGCCTGAAATCGAGCACAAAGACCTATACTGAAAACAATGTCAGGTCTCCTAGCAGTAAGATACAAAAGAGAACCAATCATTCCCCTATACAACTTCTGATCAACAGATGAACCAGGTTCATCGATATCCAATTTCGTGGATGATGCAATAGGAGTGTCAATTTCTTTAGATGTTTCTTCCTGGTTTTGTTACTAAGGAATAGGTTCATGGACAGATTCCCTCAAGGTTTGAGGATCAGTTCCTCTCTAGTCACTTCCCCATGTCATGTTGCCCTGGGTGGAAGGACCTGTTCCATCACATGTTCCTTCCTGTGATGCTTCTTCGGGCTGGACTATGGTTTCATCATTTGAATTTCTTATCAGCCCAATCTCTTGATCTTGTTCCTGCTTCTCAGAAAGAATGTTAGTTTTAAATAACATATACATTTTTTCTACACACATAGTTCTTTTACTGTATATCTTATGAGCTTTACTATGTGAAGAATATACCAAGAATACTCCCTCATCACTTCTGGGATCATACTTACCTAGGGAGTATTTGCCATTATTGTGCACAAAGCACTTGCATATAAATGACCTAAGATGAGATATATTTAGCTTTCTCCCTTTAAGTGACTCATAGGAAATCTTCTTAACAAGAGGTCTAGTCATACAACTATTTATGATGTAGCATGCAAAAATTCAGAAAACTTAGCATTTTCAAATTCAGTTCCATGATAGACCTAATTGATGCAAATTGATTACCTAGTTGTTTCTGAGTTTTTCTAACAAAAGAATTAAACATGTCAAATGCTTCATATTTAGATGTTAAAAATAATGTCTAAGTAAAGCTAGAGTAATCATCAACAAGCACCATCACATATCTTTTACCACCTCTGCTTAATGTTCTAATTGGACCACAAAGATCCATTGTTCTGGTGGTGCTTACCACTTTCTTGCATTTAAAAGAGGATCTTACCTGCTTCCCCCTTACACAAGCCTCACAAACTTTATCTTCCTTGAACTTGATGTTAGGCAGCCCTATCACCAGATCCTTGGAGACTAATTTGTTGAGTTGACTCAGACTTGCATGTCCAAGTCTCTTATGCCAAAGGAGGGGATCATTGTCCAACACACTTAAGCAAGTGAGTTCATTTTCTGAAAATGTGGACAAATCTACAATGTATGTATTGTTTACTCTTTTTCCCTGTAAAACAATCTTGTCAGTGGTAAGATTAATCACAAAATATTTGGTAGTGGTGAATGCTACCAAGTTACCTTTATTACATAGCTGTGATACACTGATTAGACTGTACTTTAGGCCATCTATCAAGTAGCCATTCTCAATAGAGTGAGAAACTGTCTTACCTACCTTTCCAACCCCAATGATCTCACCTTTCTTCACATTTCAAAAGGAGACATTACCTCCTTTGAAGTCCTCAAGTGAAAGGAACTGCTTCTTGCTTCCTGTCATATGCTTTGAGCAGCCACTATCCGTGTACCATATTAGGCTGCTCCCCTTCACTTGGACACGCAAAAGGAAATCAGGGGATAGTCTTAGAAACCCAAACTAGTTTGGGTCCCTTTCTATAGGCAAAAGGGTAATCAGATTCTTTTTAGCCCAACCTGGCAGCCTATTTTTCCCTTGAACAAATTCTTTATTCTTTTGACTAGCCTTTTCTTTTGCAATGCATTCACTTTTATAGTGACCAGTTTTACCACAGTATGTGCAAGTTTTGTTCTCGGGAAGTGTGAGGTACTTGCTTTTGGGATCCCACTTAGGTGCAGGGGTGCCGTAGCCAAGTCCTCTCTTATTGCTACTATGGTGTTCATGTAGCCATGATAGTGCATCAGAGGACTTATTCCATTTGCAAGTTCTATCTAGTTCATGCTTCACCTTGCCTAGATCTTCTTTTAGGACTCTTATTTGCTCATCTCTTTTGTACAACTCATCTTTCATTTTTTCTAGATTTTCTTCTAAAGTGAGTTGTGTGTGATCAGCTTTCTTTTTACTTGTTCCTAATTCCAGTTTTAGATTTTCATATCTAAGCTCTAGGACAATGGTATATCAAGTTCAAGAACCTGGTTCTTCAACTCAGCATTTTTACTATCGCTTTCACTAGCCCTAAGTTCCAGGTTTTTGCACTTAGCTTTCAGTATCACACATTCCGTAGACAACTGTTCCTTTTCATTATTTATAATCTCAAATTCATCAATGAAATCTAGAAGTCACTCAGATAACCTTTCTTTAGACAAAAGATTAATCTTGTCTTTGAGATGAATTATACTTACCTCAGATTCCTCATCGGATTCTCCAATTTCCATAAGTGCTTGTTCATCTCCATCTTCACCCTCTAAGTCCTCATCTGAGCTTTCTCCCCAAGCAGCAACCATAGCCTTTGTTGATACTTTGTTCTTCTTGGGTTGAACCTGTTCCTTCGTTCAGCTCTTTCCTTTCTCCATTCAATTTCTCATTGAGGGCAGTTTTTTATATGGTGATCAGTCCTCCCACACTTGTAACAACCCTCATTGGTTTGTTTTTCAGGAACTCTTGGTTTGTTGTAGCTTCCACTTCTTGAGGGACCATTTCCTCTCATTAGGTACTTCTTGAAGTCCTTTGTGATCATGGTAATTTCATCCTCCTCTAGATCAGCACCTTCAGTGATTCTTAATGCCAGGCTCCTTTCCTTCTTGGGTGCATCCATCATCATGGTTTGCCTTCTAAGTTCATAGGCAGTGAGATTTCCAATTAGCTCATCCAACTTAAGAGTGGCAATATTCTTTGATTCCTGAATACTAGTGATTTTGCTTTCCCAAGAGACTGGCAGAACCCTTGTCAAAATCTTCTCAACTTTGTCTTCTTCAAGAATAACCCTTCCAAGAGACTTAAGTTCATTTGTCAGTGTGGTGAACCTTGTATACATCTCTTGGATGGTTTCTCCTTCCTTCATGGTGAAATTCTCATATTGAGAATATAGCAGTGTTCCTCTGGACCTCTTCACTTGAGGTGTTCCTTCATGAGCCACTTGCAAAGTTTCCCAGATTTCTTTAGCAGTGGTACAGCTTTGAATTCTACTGTACTCGTCTGGACCAAGTCCACACTCTATCCATTTCTTAGCTTTTGCATTCTTTTCCCATTTCCTCAAATCCTCAGCAGTGCAGTCAGCTCTTGTTTTTGGCACTTCTACTCCTTCAGCAGTTTTCTTCATGGTAGACAGGGGACCATCAGTGACAATGTCCCATAGCTCATAGTCTTCTCCGATGATGTGATCTCTTATTCTGTTTTTCCACCAAGAGTAGTAGTGGCCATTAAAGAGTGGAGGCCTATCAGTGGATTGCCCTTCCTAGTTTCCATGTGGTGCACTCATCTTGATCTTGTCCTAAGGTGTTAGCCTCTTCAAGGATAACCCGTTGATAGCATCACTTGTAAGGATGGAGTTTTGGACGCTCCAAGAAGGCCATTTACAAGATCTCAAGCTAAAGAATTGCAGACTAAGGTTGCTGGATTTCAATAGCAAATAAAGAAGCTTCTAACTATAGAGGAAGTGCGCAAGCCCAAAGGAGAAGAATTGTCTAAGTTTTACAATTAGGTAGGGTGGTTGTTATGGAAAACAAATCATTACAATTAGGTAGGGTGGTTGCTAAAGAGTAAGAAAAGTCATAAAAAATAGGTGGGGGCGGCCAAGACCCTTTGGGGCATATTTGGGCCTTAAAACAACTAGTTTGGGCCATTGGTTTGGACTCCAATTGGGCTCCTTTTGTAACACCTCCTTTTGGACCTCTTTTACGCTCATTTTGAGCCCATTTGGTGGACTTCAAGGACTGATTTGGGTGACCCAATCTTCCTCCTCTTGGACTTCAATTTGAGCCACCAAATAATTGTAAAACTTAGACAATTCTTCTCCTTTGGGCTTGAGCACTTCCTCTATAGTTAGAAACTTCTTTATTTTCCATTGAAATCCAGCAACCTTAGTCTGCAATTCTTTAGCTTGAGATCTTGTAAATGGCCTTCTTGGAGCGTCCAAAACTCCATCCTTATCAGTGATGCTATCATTCCCCTCTTCTTGAAAAGAGTTCATCCCCGAATTTGATCCTACATCAAACAAAGACAAGTCAGCAACATTGAATGTAGCACTTACTTGAAACTCACCAGGAAGGTCCAGCTTGTAAGCATTGCTCCATCCTTTCAAGGACTTGAAAGGGGCCATCTCCTCTAGGATACAGCTTTGACTTCCTTTTGGAAGGAAATCTTTCCTTTCTAAAGTGAGCCCAAACTACATCTCCAGGTTTAAAAATAACTTGTTTTCGACCCTTATTCTTTCTCAAGGCAGTTTGCTCATTTTTCTTCTCAATTGCAAGCCTTGTTTGCTCATGGATTTTTTTCATCATCTCAGCATTTGTCCTACCATCAAGATTAGCAATATCACTAGTAGGTAATGGTAATAAATCAAGTGGAGTAAAGGGATTAAAGCCATAAACAACCTCAAAAGGAGACATACCTGTAGAAGAATGGATTGTGCTATTGTAAGCAAATTCATTTATAGGTAAGTGATCTTCCCATAAAGTTAATTTACCTTTCAAAACAGCCCTCAACATGTTTCCTAAGGTTCTATTAACTACTTCAGTTTGTCCGTCGGTTTGTGGGTGACAAGAAGTAGAAAACAACAATTTAGTGCCTAACTTCCCCCAAAATACACGCCAAAATTGACTCAAAAACTTAGCATCCCTATCACTAACAATAGTTCTAGGTATACCATGCAATTTGACAACCTCCTTTACAAAAAGATCAGCAACATGTGAAGCATCATTAGTCTTTAAATAAGGAATAAAACGAGCCATTTTGGAGAACCTATCTACCACAACAAATATACTATCCTTACCGTACCTTGTTCTAGGCAAAACTAACACAAAATCCATAGAAATATCAATCCAAGGTGAAGTAGGAACAGGTAATGGCGTGTAAAGACCATGTGGTAACACTTTAGATTTAGCTTGTTTACATTCCAAACACTGTGTGCACATTCTTTCAACATCTTTTCTCATTCCAGGCCAAAAGAAATGTTCAGCAAGTATTCTAATGTCTTTGGGACCCCAAAGTGTCCCATAAGCCCTCCACAATGTGCTTCCCTTACAAATACTTCACGTAAAGAGCAATTAAGGATACACAATTTATTTTCCTTAAAGAGAAACCCATCTTGGAGGTTAAACCTATCAAAAGGACCCAACTTACAATCTGCAAAAGTTTTGCCAAAACCAACATCATTAGCACAAAGTTCCTTGATTTGATCAAAACCCATCAATTTAGAAGTCAGGGTAGAAACTAAGACATACCTTCTTGAAAGTGCATCAGCAACAACATTCTCTTTCCCTTGTTTGTAAGAAATTACATAAGGAAATTTTTCAATGAATTCAACCCACTTAGCATGCCTTCTACTAAGCTTACCTTGACTATTCAAGTATTTCAAGGATTCATGGTCAGTTTTAATGACAAACTCTCTTGGCCACAAGTAATGTTGCCATGTGGCTAAAGCCCTTACCAAAGCATATAGCTCTTTGTCATAAGTGGAATAGTTCAATGTGGCTCCACTCAACTTCTCACTAAAGTAGGCAATAGGTTTAGAATCTTGCATCAAAACACCACATATTCCTTTGCCAGAAGCATCACATTCAATTTCAAAAGATTTAGAAAAATCAGGCAATTGTAACAGCGGAGCAGAACATAACTTTTCTTTCATCAAGTGAAAAACATCATCTTGTTCTTTTCCCCATTTAAAAATCTTATCATTTTTAATAACTTCCGTAAAAGGAGAAGCAATGGTGCTAAAGTCTCTCACAAACCTCCTATAAAAGCTAGCAAGTCCATGAAAACTCCTAACTTCAGTTAACTCTTAATTTTAGGCCATTCTTTTAATTCTTTGATTTTCTCTTCATCAACCTCAACTCCTTTAAAACTAACTACAAAACCCAAGAAAATCACACTATCCACAAAAAAAGATGTAATGACCCGGCCGGTCGTTTTTGGAATTTATGCCCCGATCCCCCCTTAACTGCTTCCCCTAAGTTCATTTCTGCTATTTTGGTTTGCCGAGATGTTCGGTGTTAGGATTCGGAGTGTTTTGGGACACTTAGTCTCTAAATGAGAGCTTAAGTGTTGAAAAATGATCCGAAGTCGGAACAGTGTGAAGACTACCTCGGAATGGAAATCTGATGGTTCCGTTAGCTCCGTTAGGTGATTTTGGGGTTGGGAGCATGTTCGGAATGTATTTTGGAAGTCCGTAGCTCATTTAGGCTTGAAATGCCGAAGTTTGAATTTTTGAAGTTTCCAGTCCGATAGTGAGTTTTTGATCCAAGGGTCGGATTGGAATTCCGGAAGTTACAGTAGTTCCGTCATGTCATTTGGGATGTGTGTGCAAAATTTTAGGTCATTCGGACGAGGTTCGGGTAGGTTTTTGATCGAAAGCGTGTTTTGTTGGAATTTAAAGTTCTTAGGCTTGAATCCTTGATTAATTCGGGTTTCCGGCGTTGTTTTAGGTGTTTTTAAGATTGGTACAAGTTTGAATGAGGTAGTAGGAGGTATTGGTGCTTTTGGTTGAGGTCCCGGAGGCCTCGGGATGATTTTGGGTGGTTAACGAATAAATTTTTTAAGTTATTGCAGCAGCTGAATGTCCCTTTTCTGGTATTTTCGCATCTGCGGCTTGGGAACCGCAGATGCGGCGCAGCAGAAGCGGTTGTGTGGCCGCAGAAGCGGTTCGTCTCATTATCCTCAGAAACCGCAGAAGCGGTGCCTTTTCCGCAAAAGCGGAGCCGCAGAAGCGGCCCAGCTATCGCAGAAGCGGAGCCGCAGAAGCGACCCAGCTATCGCAGATGCGGCCCTATTCCCTTTAGGGAGAACCGCAGAAGTGGTTCCCTGGGCAGAAATAGAAATTTCGAGGGTTTAATTTCATATGTTTGAAAAATCGATTGAGAGCTCGGGAGAAGGCAATTTTGAGTGGGTTTTGAAGAGAAAATCATTGGGTAATGTTTCTTTGATCCCTTTTTGTTATACTTTATCATTATATAGCTAAATACATCATTGGAATTCGAATTTAGGATCAAAAATTGGATAATTTGGGGTAAAACTTTATTGCCTAAACTATTGAGTTTTGAGTGGGCATTTGACCTCCGATTTGGGAGATTTTTATATGGTTAGACTCGTGAGAGTATGAGGGTTCTAAAAATGTGAAAATTATTCGATTCTGAGACGTTGGCTTGAGGGGCGTTTTGGTTATTTCACCTAATTTTATGCCGTAGCTTTGAATTTATTAGCAAAACCAGGTGTTTGCGATGTTATTTACGATGTGTAATTTAATTGAATAGATTTTAGCTATTTGGAGTCGGATACTCATGGCAAGAGCGTGGTTTCTAGTTGATATTGAGCCAGTTCGAGGTAAGTGGCTTGTCTAACCTTGTGTGGGGGACTTTTCCCCTTAGGATTGTTTCTTGATATTTGGGTGCCTTGTACGTGAGGTGACGAGCGCGTACTTGAGCCGATTGATGAAAATTCCGGTTTTTACTTAAGTTATTGAGATTTAGTTTTCTTTCTTACTTGTCTTATTCTACCTGAATTTGTAACTTGTGCTAGATTAGGAAAAAGCATGTTTAGTTGACTTGACTGCCTAATTGCTTAAGTTGTTTTGACTGTTCTACGTGAAGCATGCTAGGGTAGTTCTATCTGTGTTTGTATTACGCACTTCATTCCTTAGTATATTTCTGGCTGTGGTTGCGCATTTACATTGGGACTACGGATGTGGGATTCCGGTAGCTCCCCCCCTGTCTGTTTATTTTGGGACTACGGGTTCGATTCACGGTAGATCCCCCTGCACTTTTATTTTGGGACTACGGGTTCGATTCCCGGTAGATCCCCCCCCCCCCCTGCATATTGATGGTTGGACTGCGGGACGGTATCCCGGGAGATCCATTGGATAGTTGAGAAAAGGGCTACAGGACGGTATCCTGGGAGACCCTCATTGGTATTCCTGGTATTGAGCTGTAGTCATTCTGTGTTCATCTCGTTCTTTGTGTAGTTGTTATTATTTCGTTAGCCTGTCTTATCTCACTGTTGTACTCATTATTTCTGTCAGATTTTTATACTGTTAATTAATATTCTATTTTACCTCAGTAGGGCCCTGCCCTTCCTCGTCACTACCCAACCGAGGTTAGGCTTGGCACTTACTGAGTACCGCTGTGGTGTACTCACGCCCTGCGCATGTTTTTCATGTGCAGATCCAGGTACCTCTTCTCAGGCGCACTATCCTTGAGGCGAGGAGATACACGGAGACTTCGAGGTATATCTGCAGCGTCCGCAGACCGAATAGTCTTCTTCCTCATTCTAGCTATAGAACTGTTATCCTATCATACTTTTGATGTAGATATTCTGGAGATTAGAGTACTTATGGTAATTCTATTAGCCTGTGTTTCCCGTGAGTTTCCGGGTTTTGGGATTGAGTTGTAGACTTCCGCATATCTTTGGAGTTGTATAGGCCGGGCGGCCTTATATTCAGTTGTTATTTTTCATACGTTCAGTTTTAATTGATTATTCCTCAAGTTAAATTGTTATTTCCGCACTGTTAGGCTTACCTAGTTGTAGGAACTAGGTGCCATCACGACATGTTCATGGAGGGTGAACGGGGGTCGTGACAAAAGTACACTTTTTAAGAATAGCAAATAAAAATTGCTTTCTAAGAACTTCAAAAACTTGTTTTAGGTGTTCTACATGCTCTTCTAAGTGTTAGAAAAGACCAAGATATCATCGAAGTAAACCACAACAAATTTTCCATGAAAATCCTTAAAAACATGATTCATTAATCTCATGAAGGTGCTAGGTGCATTAGTCAAGCCGAAAGGTATAACTAACCACTCATAAAGGCCATATTTGGTCTTAAAAGCAGTTTTCCATTCATCTCCAGGATTCATTCGAATCTGATGGTAACCACTTTTTAGATCAATTTTAGAAAAGATTTTGGATCCATGTAATTGATCCAACATGTCATCAAGACGAGGAATAGGATGGCGATACTTTACCGTAATCTTGTTGATTGCTCTACAATCCACGCACATCCTCCAAGTTCCATCCTTTTTGGGTACCAATAGGACGGGAACAGAGCAAGGGCTCATGCTCTCTCTCACAAAGCCTTTCTCAAGCAACTCCTCAACTTGCCTTTGAAGTTCTTTTGTCTCTTCTGGATTACTCCTATAGGCTGGCCTATTTGGGATTTGTGATCCAGGCACAAAATCAATTTGATGCTCAATGCCACGTAAAGGTAGCAATCCATTAGGAATATCTTCTGGAAAGACATCTTCAAAATCCTGCAAAAGAGAAGAAATACTACTTGGAAAAGAATAAGTTAGCAACTCAGAATTAATCAAAGCCTCTTTGTAAGTAAGTAGTAATATGGGCAGCCCCTCTTTTCTTGCATTTAAACACTCTTTGGTTTTTATATAGAAACTCTCTTTTTTCTTTCCTTAGCCTCTTTACTCTCACCAAGACTGTCTATTTTTTCACTCGAACCCCTTTTTATCTCTTCTCTGAAATTGCTGCCCCCTCTCTCTTTCTCTCGGCCATCTCTCTTTTTTTCTAATTCTTGGCCTTCTTTCTTTTCTTTTTCCTCAAGCTCACTTTTTATCCCTCCCCTTGGTTTTCCCATTGTTTCCCTTAATCTCTCTTGATCTTCAAACACTTGAGAAGGAGATAAAGGTGCAAGAGTAAATTTCCTGCCATTTAGTTCAAGAGAATATCTATTCTTTCTCCAATCATGAAAAACATTCCTGTCATACTACCAAGGACGACCCAGTAATATATCACAAGCTTGCATAGGTACTATATCACAAAGAATATCATCCTCATATCTACCAACATTAAAGGAAATCATACACTATTTGTTTACCTTTAGTTCACCACTATCGTTTAACCATTGGAGTCTATAGGGAGCAGGGTGTTTCATGCATGCAAGTCCCAGTTTTTCCACAAAGTATGAACTCACCACATTAGCACAACTACCACTATCAATGATCATAGAGTAAGTTTTTTCCTTTATCCCACACCTAGTATGGAGTATATTCTCTCTTTGTGCTTCACTATTGCTTCCCAAATTGATAGTCATAATCCTCCTAACTACCCCAACCATGCCATCATTAGGTAGTTCTACATCATCTTCATCACTCACATCTCACTTTTCTTCTTGTCCCTCACTTTTTTCACTCTCATATCCCCCATCCTCTCTAATAATGATGTTTCTTCTACTTGGACATTCATGCATCATATGTCCCCTTCCTTTACATTTATGACATTGAATAGAACAAAAAGGTGTAAAAGGTTTAGGGTTAAAGGTTTTACCTCCATCTTTGTTCTCAAATTTACCTTTATAGACAAATCAACTAACTCATCTATTGTTACATATTGTTGTAATTCAACTACATCAGTTATTTCCTTATTTAAACCATTTAAAAATCTATCCATTGTAGCCTCTTCTTCCTCCATACAATTAGCTTGGATCATAGCCATATCCATCGCCTTAAAGTACTCATCCACAGACATAGACCCTTGCTTCAATGTTTGAAGACGTTGTTGTAGCTCTCTTTGAAAGTGTGATGGTACGAATCTCTTCCTCATCACCCTCTTCATCTCAGCCCAAGTAGCAATATGTGCTTGTCCTTCTTGCAATCTGTCCCTAGTAAGCTTTTTCCACCAAATAGCAGCATAGTAATAAAACTCAACAACAACAAGTTTAACCTTCTTACCTTCAGAGTAGGTGTGACAATCAAATATGGCTTCAACCATTCTCTCCCAATCAAGGTACAAGTCTGGATCCCTTGTTCCCTTGAAAGATGGCATCTTCATCTTTATACTACTTATATTATCATCTTCTACTCTACGTCCTTGTCCCCTCCTAGCTCTTCCCACCCTACCAAAATCAATATCATTAAAATCATCTATAAGGTTTTCGTGATTTGCAATGGGAGCATGGGGTACATTTCTCCTAGCTTGGGGCCTAACATTATTTTTCCTCCTAAGTTCAGCTATTGTATCATTTTGATCAGCAATGGTATCCCTCATTTCTTGGAGTTGCAAATTCAACCTTTCAAATTGTTGATGCATAGCTTGCAAGGTAAAATCATTTCTTGCTTTGATTCCGACTTCTTGGAGAACCCTTCGTTCATCATCAATACCTGTATGCGACATCTTTAAAAAAATAAACTGTATCACACAAATTAGCTTCCTTTTTTTTTCTCTCTCGGAATAACCTTTGAACAAAATTCTTTGTAGATTTATAGTTAAACCCAACTTGTATGAAATTCTTAGTAGTAAAATTCAGATTTTTTTTTTTCGAACAAAAAAAAAGAAAGAACAGAATCCTAGAACTTTTAGGCTCGGTTGAAATAGGACACGAACAAAAAGGAAAGGATATAAATATGTAGATTAGAAAGAGTAAGAAAATCTAGGATCCCCTCTTCTTGTTTTCTTTGTTAATTTTTTGTAACAAATTAGATACAAAAGAAATATCCTGGAGAGCAATCAATTGTATATATTTTTTTAAACTAATTTTCGTTTTTTTCCTTCTGTTTTTTTTTAATTCTTTTTTTTTGCTCGTAGTATTCAAGATATCCCAAGAATTATCAAGAACGAAATCTTGATAGAACCGCTCTGATACCACTTGATAACAACTAGGTCGGGAATCCAAACTAGAGTAAGAATTTGAGAAGTAAATGCGGAAGCAACAACAACAAGGAATTGAACAACTAGAATTAAAGAGATGAAAATAAAGGATATGGGAAAATTCAAGGAAATAATTCCAAGAACTTCCAAGAACGCAAGTTCTATAGCCTTGACAAGATCAAAGTAACAACGTCTTGATTTATGGAAGAAATCAAACGCCTTTACTTAAAAAAAACAAATCAAAACAATAGATTCGGATCTTGACCGCTTTGCGAGTAACTTGAAACAACAATTAATAACTAGTATTAATCGCCTTCTAAGAATACCACAAAGGAATCAAAGATATCATAAAAGAGAAGTAATCTTACTACCTTGAACTATGAACTAGTAAAGGTTGAAAGATAAATCTCAAAGAACAAGTAACAAAGGTTCAAAAGAACTCTCAAAGTATGATATACTTAATCAATAATGTAGTGTCTTATGAATGAGAAGAACTCCCTATTTATAGGAGTACAAAGGCATAAAAATCCTTTAAAAATTAGCTAGGGTGGTTGTTATGGCATACAAAATTATTACAATTAGGTAGGGTGGTTGTTATCGCAGACAAAATCATTACAATTAGGTAGGGTGGTTGCTAAAGAGTAAGAAAAGTCATAAAAATTAGGTGGGGGCGGCCAAGACACTTTGGGGCATATTTGGGCCTTTAAACAATAGTTTGGGGCATTGGTTTGGACTCCAATTGGGCTCCTTTTGTAACACCTCCTTTTGGACCTCTTTTAAGCTCATTTTGAGCCCATTTGGTGGACTTCAAGGACTAATTTGGGTGACCCAATCATCCTCCTCTTGGACTTCAATTTGAGCCACCAAATAATTATAAAACATAGACAATTCTTCTCCTTTGGGCTTGAGCACTTCCTCTATAGTTAAAAGCTTCTTTATTTGCCATTGAAATCCAGCAACCTTAGTCTGCAATTCTTTAGCTTGAGATCTTGTAAATGGCCTTCTTAGAGCGTCCAAAAATCCATCCTTATCAGTGATGCTATCACCCGCTCTGATACCAATTGATGTTTTATACGTCAATACCACACAAGAGGAGGGGTGATTTGTGTGGTACCTAATTTTTCTCATAAACTGCTTATGAAGGACCTGGTTTTTCTATGTGTTCCAACTACAACTGTTGCGGTATAATAAATACAAAATAAAGAACACAGAGATTTTACGTGGAAAACACCCGGCTCAAAAGGTGAAAAAACCATGACCTACTACTTAGTAGGATTTTCCCCAACACTTCACTAAATCACTGAGCCAAAACAGCATTTACAAAACTCTTTCTAAACCTAAGAATTACCTCTAATCCCGTTGTGGCAACCAGCCTCTAACTTGCGACAACTTCAAGTTAACTCTAACTTGAACACTCTAGGTACCTAATACAATTGCTTCTATGAAAGCTGAAAGGTATAATATAAAAACACCTACTACAATTGAACTAGAAATAAAGAAAGACACATAAAACTCTTTATGGAGCTGGTTCTTCAATCTGGTTCATGTAGCTTCAGGTTTGCACACTTGAATCACACACGAACTGCTTGCAAAAAGCCTTGCTATTTTGCTCTCAATTCACGTTTAACTTTTACGTTTTTGTGCAACACTTTTAATGTGAGAACATCCTGCAATTTATAGAGTTAGTAGATGAAGAAATAATTAGAGTTTTGATGCAACTCTTCCTTGGTGGAAGAGTTCTAGTTGATTTCAACTTCTAACTCCTTCCCTATCTTGGATAGTGTTCTCTTTGATTAAGGACTTCTTCTCCTTATCAATTATGCAACCTTTTCGATCAGGAGATATTAAATACACCAAGTTAAGCTTATCTCCTTCACGTGCAACCCACATGCTCGAATCTGCCCATTTTTGTGCACTTGAGTGATGGACCCGGTTCATCCTGAGTTCCTTTGTCAGTCTTCAAAACTAACCTTTACTTGGGCCAACAGTTCTAGACATCAAATTGCTCATGGCGGTCGATTTTGAGCATAGTGACTTGAGGTGTTTCATGTGGAGCAGTGTTTGGATAGGATCGCGCATTGCAGCGAAGTTATATGGGGGTATGACCTTGCGGGTTAGATTCGTGTGTTCTGTTCCTATGATGTGAGACGGGTTCTCAGCCTTGTGTTGTGGTGGTACTAGTGAGCTTGAGGTACAGCTCTTTCATTTGAGTCATTTTCATTATTTGAGTATGTTTGGACTGTGGCTTATTGGTGCGCGGATTGCACAAGTTGTTGTTTTAGCCTGTATGGGTGTGTCATGTCGACAGAGTAGTGTGTTGGATTAGATAAGATCGTTGGGATCTTTAATGAATACGAACGGATTCGATTTCAGCATGTCGGAAGGATAACATCGAGACTCGGCTCAGAAAGTTGCTACGGTCTGTGCCAAAGGAGGTGACTTCATGAATGGTTGATCTGAGAAAAGGTTATGGTTTATTGCGTGTCTCATTTATCATTGACAGTATATGAAGGTGTTGGAATAAGACTTTAGTTTATAAAAGGTTTTCTATCGGTATTCGATTGTTGGGTACAACTGTTGTGATTAGAAGACATCGCTACAAGTGTTTGAGTTATGTGGTATATCATGTGACTGCACCTGAGATAGCAGGTATCGGTTATTACAGCTTGCGGGCTTTGTGCAGAGTATAGATGTGAGATTTGGATTTTGTGGATGGTTCTGGAGTGGAAATATGGTTCTAAGGTTTATGGGCTAGGTTGGATTGTGAAATTTCAGTTGCACTGTGTTATCGGACCGGTATGAGATAGGGTGATGTGGGATCACCCCCCGAGTAGGTGCATGGTAATGTTATTCTGCAATTGGTTGGCTTTTGGAACAACTCTAGCCACGTTCGAGGACGAACGTATGTTTAAGTGGGGGAGGATGTAACGATCCGACCAGTCGTTTAGAGCTTTTGCACTTTGATCGTCAGCTCTCGGGCATGACTTGCCCCATGTGGTGTATTATGACTTATGTAAATTGTTGGTTTTGGTTTCAGGTTAATCAGAATGAATTTGGAAGAACAACTCTCAGTTTAAAGCTTAAAATTTTGAAAGGTTTGACCAAGATTTGACTTGTTTGTATATGATCTCGGATTGGAATTTTTATGGTTTGGTTAGATCCGTTAGGTGATTTGGGACTTAGGAGCGTGATCGAAATGCATTTTGGAGGTCCGTGGAAGGTTTAGGCTTGAATTGGCGAAATTGAGATTTCGGCGTTTCCGGTTGATAGGTGAGATTTTGATATAGAGGCCAGAATGAAATTCCGGAAGTTGCAGTAGTTCCGTTGTATCATTTGGGATGTATGTGCAAAATTTCAGGTCATTCGGACGTGGTTTGGTTGGGTTTTTGATCAAAAGTGGAATTCGGAAGATTTTAGAAAGTTTAGCTTGAATCCGATGTGTTTTGGGTGATTTGATGTTATTTGAGGTATTTTGATGATTGGAACAAGTTAGAATAAGGTTTTAGGATATGTTGGTGCCTTTGGTTGAGGTCCCGGGGGCCTCGGGTGAGTTTCAGATGGTCAATCGGACCATTTCATGCCGTAGTGATGTTGCAGAATTGCAGGTTCAGCTGTTGCAGAGAATCCTTCTTCGCGATCACGTAGCGGTTCCTACGATCGCATAGAGATTTCTGAGGGGCGGTCCATGTTGTTCAATGCGTTCGCGAAGGATGAGTTGCGATCGCATAGAGGTAAGGAAATTTTTTATCGTTAACGCGTAGGGAAGGTCGCGTTCGCGTAGAGTTATTGGACCTGGGGTCTTGGCTGGATTTTCGTTCATTGCGAACGCAGCAGTGGGTCCGCGATCGCGTAGTGTAAAAGGGTTGAGCATCGCGTTCGCGGGGTGTTTTATGTGTTCGCGTAGAGTAAATTTTTGGAGCTGAGTATTTGTGCTTCGCGATCGCGAAGGATTTCCCGCGATCGCAATGAAGGAAAAATAAGAGCTGGGCAGAATGTTTTAAAAGCTCATTTCCGCGAATTTGAGGTTAAGTTCCTCCATTGTTGGTCAATTTTGAAGATTTTTGAAGAGGATTGAAGAGGGATTCAAGGGGAATCACTTGGAAGTAATATTTTTGAACTCAATACTCGATTCCTGTGTGAATTCTATCTAATTAATCATGTAAGCCTAGTATTGAAGAATTAGGGCTTGAATTTGAAAAGTGTAAATTAGGGATTTGAGGGGCCATTTGAGGTCCGATTTTGATGTTCTTGATATGTATAGACTCGTGAGCGGATGAGGATTCTATTGATGTGATTTTTATCGGATTCCGAGATGTGGGCCCGGGGGCCGGATTTGAGAAATTTCGGGATTTTTGATGTAAGTTGGATATTTTCGAGTGGGCTTCGTTCCCTTAGCATATTTTAATGATTATGTACTGATTGTGACTAGATTGGGTGCATCCGGAGGTCGATTCGTGCGGGCAAAGGCATCGCAGGCTAAAGTTTGGACCGGATCGAGGTGAGTAATGATTGTAAATGTTGCCCTGAGGGTATGAAACCCCGGATGGCACATCGTTGTGCTATATTGAGGTGACGCACATGCTAGATGACGAGCGTGGGGTCGTTCACTATTGGGGATTGTGACCTAGTCCGTCCCGATTGACTATTTTAACGCGTATTTGACTGAAATCTATTTGCTATCATCATTATTTGGACTGAATGCCATATTTGGGGCCTCGTGCCAACTATTTGAACCCTTCGGGGATTTATATTGATATTCATCACTATTTTGACTTTATACTTGAACTCAGTCATGTTATTTTCCACTATTTTCAAAACTCAGCCATGATTACTCTGCTTTAATACTTGAAATAAATTTTTAAATAATATTTTGGGTTGAGCGTCATGTTTTACTGTTGCCCGAGTGGCTTATGTGATTTTTGACTGAGTAAGGCCAATGGCCTATATTGCAAGGATACTTTTGGGTCGGGCTGCACGCCGCATCAGTGATATACTGATTATGATAATGAGGTCGAGGGCCTGTGATTGTGCGCCACGAGGTGGCTTGATATTGATATGAGGCCGAGAGCCTGTTTATGATACCACGAGATGGCTTGATATTGTGCTTGGGCTGTAAGGGGCCCTTCCAGGAGTCTGCATACCCCCAGTGAGCGTGGGTACCCATTGTGATGTGAGATATAGCCCGAGGGGCTGGTACTGTTCTATGTGATTGCCCGAGGGGCTGGTATTGTTCTAAGATATTGCCCGAGGGGCGGAATTGTTGACACTGTGCCCGAGGGGCAAATCTTTATGTGTTTATCTTTCATATTTACCTGTTATTTACCTGTTTAATTGCGTATTTGTGCCCGAGGGGCGGATCTTCAGTGCTTATCTGTACTTTATGGCTTTCTTAAATGGTTTTATACTGCTTTTATACAGCATGTTGATATGCTTTACGTGATTTCTTACTGCTCAGTTTTCATTTACCTTTATTACTCACTAATTTGGAGTACTCACTTTACTCCCTGCACCTTGTGTGCAGATTCAGGTATTCTTGCACCCGGTAGCGGGTATTGGTTGAGTAGAGGCAGAGTCAGTGGAGTTTAGCGAGGTAGCTGCCGACGTCCGCAGCACTGCTTTACTCCCTCTTAATGTCCTTGACTGTATCTAGGCTATTTCAAAACTTAGTTGTATCTTAGACTTTAGTAGATGCTCGTGACTTGTGACACCCCGGTATCGAGCTGTGTTTGGGCTGTATTCCACACATTATAAAATCTTTTGCTTAGTCTTTGGTTTATTTACCCATGCTTAGACTGTTTATTAATGTTTAACTATTTTAAAAATTGAATTGGGAATAGTTGGCTGGCCTTGTCTTCACGAGAGACGACATCACGACCGGGTCCGGGTTTAGGGTCGTGACAGCACTAGCCCAAACTAACAACCTCAATCATTCTGGGCATGTTGAGGGTTCTAAGGTCTATGCCTTTGGGGCTCAGCTTCGAGCCCAGGCACCCTCAGCGTTCCATCTTTCTCCTGATCAAGTATGGAGCTTGTTTGTCGTACCACTTTTCCCAAATGATCAAAGGCCCGGCATAAGTACCCCAAGACCTTTTACCATTAACATTTGTTCATTAAGTCCAAAATAGTTAAGTAAGAACTCCCTTCTATCACTTTAATTAAACAAACCTTCTAAAATTGAGGTGTGCCATTTTTCGTTAAATAACCTATGGCCCTCATATGGATATTAACCTAGCATTAAAATAACCCTAATTAATCGTAGTTTGCTTTAGGATCGATTTAGATTAGTATTGCGATTATGTATACGTTCGTGTAACATAATTGCGAATTTAATTCTAAAAAAATAACTTGAGGGATGCGTTCACGCAACTTCAACCAAACTTTTCTTAATAAAATAAACAAAGCGTTATTAATTGTGGACACATTCGCGTGACATGATTTTTGACGCGCCAAAGGAAAAGAGTATACGTACGCGTAACTCAATTCTTTAATTACGAATAATCAAGCAATTAAAAGCGGTTAAAAAATAAATGCACATAGGTCTTTAAAATAAGTAATTAGACAATTTAAGCCAAGTAATAATCGCTAAGCGACCGTGCTAGAACCACGGAACCCGGAAATGCCTAACACCTTCTCCCGGGTTAACTGAATTCCTTATCTAGAATTTCTGGTTTGCAGACTTTAAAATAAAATCGAAATTTCCTCGATTTGGGATTTTAAAATAAATCGGTGACTTGGGACACCAAATAAACTATTCCAAGTGGCGACTCTGAAAAATTAAATAAAATAATCTCATTTCGATTAATGTCACTTTAATTGGAAAAACCCTCATATATCCCCTCTGGGGTGTAGTAAAAAGGGAGGTGTAACAACACCTAAACAGTTAAACATTTCTACTATGTGTTTGAACGAGTTGCATGTTTCATCCCGGCCTTAATCCAACCCTTTCAGTATGTACCTCTTTTCTTTTATTTCTACCCTTTAATCACTCTTCATTTTTTTTTCATTTCGTTTCTGTCGCTCTTTTATTTTTTGGCACTCTCTTTTCTTTTTTGTTTTCATCACTCTTTTATTTTTAGTCGCTCCCCTTTTTTCTTTTTTGTTTCTTTTTTTTTTTTTTTGCTCTTTTCTTTCTTTTTTCACTCAACTTTTTTTCTTTTTTTTCAGTTTATTTTCACTCAATTAATTTTATGGCTATGATCGAATCCGATGGGGATTGCCTACGTATCATGACGCCGCATGAATTAGATCTTGCGTAGTTCAGGAAGATTGGGAATGAAGTAAATAAATGATAGCATCAAGGACAATGATTGAGATGATAGAGTTTTGGAAGATCCAAGGCCATTTACAAGATCTCAAGCTAAAGAGTTGCAAACTAAGGTTGCTGGACTTCAATGGAAAATAAAGAAGCTTTTAATTGTAGAGGAAGAGCTCAAGCCTAAAGGAGATGAATTTTCCAAGTTTTACAATTATTTGGTGGTCCAAATTGACGTCCAAGAGGAGGAAGATTGGGTCACCAAATCAGCCCTTGAAGTCCACAAAAAGGGGCTCAAAATGACCTTAAAAAGGTCCAAAAGGGGGTGTTTCAAAAGGAGTCCAATTGGAGTCCAAACCAATGACCCAAACTAGTAGTTTTAAGGCCCAAATCTGCCCCAAAAGGATTTGGCCGCCCCCCACTTAATTTTGATGGCTTTTGTTACCCCTTAGGAGCCCCCTACCTAAGTTTGATGGCTATTGTGACTCCTAGCAGCCCCCTACCTAATTTAGATGACTTTATAGCAACCCCCTATATTATTTTAAGGGTTTTTTTACTCCTATAAATAAGGAGTTCTTCTCATTCATAAGACACGACATTATTGATTAAGTATATCATACTTTGAGAGTTCTTATGAACCTTTGTTACTTGTGCTTTGAGATTTATCTTTCAACCTTTACTAGTTCATAGTTCAAGGTAGTAAGATTACTTCTCTTTTATGATATCTTTGATTCCTTTGTGGTATTCTTAGAAGGCGATTAATACTAGTTGTTAATTGTTATCTCAAGTTACTCGTAAAGCGATCAATATCCGAATCTATTGTTTTGATTTGCTTTTTAAGTAAAGGCGTTTGATTTCTTCCATAAATCAAGACGTTGTTACTTTGATCTTGTCAAGGCTATAGAACTTGCGTTCTTGGAATTCTTTCCTTGAATTTTCCCATATCCTTTATTTTCATCTTTTTAATTCTAGTTGTTCATTCCTTGTTGTTATTGCTTCCGCATTTACTCTCAAATTCTTACTCTAGTTTGGATTCCCGACCTAGTTGTTATCAAGTGGTATCAGAGCGGTTCTATCAAGATTTTCGTTCTTTGATAATTCTTGTGATATCTTGAATACTAAGAGACAAAAAAAGGAATTAAACAAAAAAGCAGAAGGAAAAAACGAAAATCAAGTTTAAAAAATACAATTGCTTGCTCTCTAGGATATTTCTTTGTATCTAATTTGTTTACCAAAATTAACAAAGGAAACAAGAAAGGGATCCTTGTATTTCTTACTCTTTCTAATCTACATATTTATATCCTTTCCTTTTGTTCGTATCTGTTTCAACCGAGCCTAAAAGTTCTAGGATTTAGTTTTTTTTCCCAAAAAAAAACTGAATTTTACTACTAAGAATTTCATACAAGTTGGGTTTAACTATAAATCTACAAAGTATTTTGTTCAAAGGTTATTCCGAGAGAGAAAAAAAAAAAGGGAAGCTATTTTGTGTGATACAGTTTATTTTTTTCAAAGATGTCGCATACAGGTAGTGATGATGAACGAAGGGTTATCCAAGAAGCCGAAATCAAAGCAAGAAATGATTTTACCTTGCAAGCTATGCATCAACAATTTGAAAGGTTGAATTTGCAACTCCAAGAAATGAGGGATACCATTGCGGATCAAAATGATACAATAGCTGAACTGAGGGAAAATAATGCTAGGCCCCAAGCTAGGAGAAATGTACCCCATGCTCCCATTATAATACAAGAAAACCTTATAGATAATTTTAATGAAATTGATTTTGATAGGGTGGGAAGAGATAGGAGGAGACAAAGAGGTAGAGTAGAAGATGATAATATAAGTAGTATAAAGATAAAGATGCCACCTTTCAAGGGAACAAGGATCCAGACTTGTACCTTGATTGGGAGAGAAAGGTTGAAGCCATCTTTGATTGTCACAACTACTCTGAAGGTAAGAAGGTTAAACTTGTTGTTGTTGAGTTTTCTGACTATGCTGCTATTTGGTGGAAAAAGCTTACTAGGGACAGATTGCAAGAAGGACAAGCACAAATTGCTACTTGGGCTGAGATGAAGAGGGTGATGAGGAAGAGATTCGTACCATCACACTTTCAAAGAGAGCTACAACAACGTCTTCAAACATTGAAGCAAGGGTCCATGTCTGTGGATGAGTACTTTAAGGCTATGGATATGGCTATGATCCAAGCTAACTGTATGGAGGAAGAAGAGGCTACAATGGCTAGATTTTTAAATGGTTTAAATAAGGAAATAGCTGATGTAGTAGAATCACAACAATATGTAACAATAGATGAGTTAGTTGATTTGTCTATAAAGGTAGAAAATCAAAATAAAAGAAAGCAAACTAACTCGTGGAAAGGTCGGACAAGCACCATGTCCAAGAAGCCATGGCAAAATTATGAGATGAAGAGTTCTTATAGACCTCAAGATGACAAGGGAAAAGGTAATTTGAGAACAAAGAGGGAGGTAAAACCTTTAACCCTAAACCTTTTACACCTTCTAGTTCTATTCAATGTCATAAATGTAAAGGAAGGGGACATATGATGCATGATAGTCCAAGTAGAAGAAACATCATTCTAAAGGAAGATGGAGGATATGAAAGTGAAAAAAGTGAGGGAGAAGAAAAGGGAGATGTGAGTGATGAAGATGATGTAGAACTACCTAATGATGGCATGGTTGGGGTAGTTAGGAGGATTATGACTATCAATTTGGGAAGCAATAGTGAAGCACAAACAGAGAATATATTCCATACTAGGTTTGGGATAAAGGGAAAAACTTGTTCTATGATCATTGATAGTAGTAGTTGTGCTAATGTGGTGAGTTTATACTTTGTAGAAAAACTGGGACTTGCATGCATGAAACACCCTACTCCCTATAGACTCCAATGGTTAAATGATAGTGGTGAACTAAAGGTAAACAAACAGTATATGATTTCCTTCAGTGTTGGTAGATATGAGGATGATATTCTTTGTGATATAGTACCTATGCAAGATTGTCATATATTACTGGGTCTTCCTTGGCAGTATGACAGGAACGTTTTTCATGATGGGAGAAAGAATAGATATTCTCTTAAACTAAATGGCAGGAAATTTACCCCTGCACCTTTATCTCCTTCTCAAGTGTTTGAAGATTAAAAGAGATTAAGGGAAACAATGGGAAAACCAAGGGGAGGGATAAAAAGTGAGTTTGAGGAAAAAGAAAAGAAAGGAGGCCAAGAATTAGAAAAAAAAAAGAGATGGCCGAGAGAAAGAGAGAGAGGGCAGCAATTTGAGAGAAGAGATAAAAAGGGATTCGAATGAAAAAATAGACAGTCTTGGTGAAAGGAAAGAGGCTAAGGAAAGAAAAAAAAAAGAGTTTCTATATAAAAGCCAAAGAGTGTTTAAATGCAAGAAAAGAGGGGCTGTCCATAATACTACTTATTTACAAAGAGGCTTTGATTAGTTCTGAGTTGCTAACTTCTTCTTTGCCAAGTAGTATTTCTTCTCTTTTGCAGGATTTTGAAGATGTCTTTCCAGAAGATATTCCTAATGGATTGCCACCTTTACGTGGCATTGAGCATCAAATTGATTTTGTACCTGGATCAAGGACAAGGATATAATTAAGGACAATGATTGAGATGATAGAGTTTTGGAAGCTCCGAGGCCATTTACAAGATCTCAAGCTAAAGAGTTGCAAACTAAGGTTGCTGGACTTCAATGGAAAATAAAGAAGCTTTTAATTGTAGAGGAAGAGCTCAAGCCTAAAGGAGATGAATTTTCCAAGTTTTACAATTATTTGGTGGTCCAAATTGAAGTCCAAGAGGAGAAAGATTGGGTCACCAAATCAGCCCTTGAAGTCCACAAAAAGGGCTCAAAATGACCTTAAAAGAGGTCCAAAAGGGGGTGTTTCAAAAGTAGCCCAATTGGAGTCCAAACCAAAGACCCAAACTAGTAGTTTTAAGGCCCAAATTTGCCCCAAAAGAATTTGGCCGCCCCCCACTTAATTTTGATGGCTTTTGTTACCCCTTAGGAGCCCCTACCTAAGTTTGATGGCTATTGTGACCCCTAGCAGCCCCCTACCTAATTTAGATGACTTTATAGCAACCCCTACATTATTTTAAGGGTTTTTTACTCCTATAAATAAGGAGTTCTTCTCATTCATAAGACACGACATTATTGATTAAGTATATCATACTTTGAGAGTTCTTTTGAACCTTTGTTACTTGTGCTTTGAGATTTATCTTTTAACCTTTACTAGTTCATAGTTCAAGGTAGTAAGATTACTTCTCTTTTATGATATCTTTGATTCCTTTGTGGTATTCTTAGAAGGCGGTTAATACTAGTTGTTAATTGTTGTCTCAAGTTACTTGTAAAGTGGTCAAGATCCGAATCTATTGTTTTGATTTGCTTTTTAAGTAAAGGCGTTTGATTTCTTCCATAAATCAAGACGTTGTTACTTTGATCTTGTCAAGGCTATAGAACTTGCGTTCTTGGAATTCTTTCCTTGAATTTTCCCATATCCTTTATTTTCATCTCTTTAATTCTAGTTGTTCAATTCCTTATTGTTATTGCTTCCGCATTTACTTCTCAAATTCTTACTCTAGTTTGGATTCTCGTCCTAGTTGTTATCAATAAACTAACTCTTTTTTTTTACTTTTTGTAAAACTGAGACCATGAAAGCTTTAAGGCAAAAGAAAAATATTTTTGATTTTTTCTTTTTTGGATTTCTTTTGGGAAAAAAATGCTTTAAAAGAAAAAAGGAAATAGTTTTTTTGTTTTTTGGATTTTTGATTTTTATTTTTCTTTTATTTTTCAAAGAAACACTTCTAAAAATTCCTTTTCTTTTGATTGGAACTTTGAGAATTTCAAAAGGAAAAGGAAAATATTTTTGTTTGAATTTCCATTTGTTTTTCCTTTTTCTAAAGAAGAAAGAAAATAGTTTTTGGATTTTGGATGTTGCCTTTTAATTTTCGAAAGAGGGAATTTTAAGAAAATATTTCGGATTTCTGAGTTTTTTTTTGTTTTTAAATTTACAAAAGTACTTCTAAAGAAAAACGAAAATATTTTTGGACTTTAATTTTTAAATTATTTTTTTTTTAAAGAAAGACTTTTAAACAAGGAAAAAAGTATTTTTTTTTTTTGTTCTTTTTTTGATTTTTTTTTTTAATATTTGGGAAAAGACTTCTTAAAAAGGTAGAAAAATATATTTATTTATTTATTTGAATTTTGATTTGACTTGTGGATTTTCGAAAAAAGGACTTTTAAGAAAACATTTCGGATTTCTGAGTTTCTCTTCTTTCTTTTTTTTTCTCTCTTTTTTAATTTACGAAAGTACTTTCAAAGAAAAGAGAAAATATTTTTGGACTTTCATTTCTCAATTTGTTAAGGACATTTACAAAAGAAAGACTTCTAAAGAAGAAAGAATATTTTTGGATTTTTTTTTTGGGAAAAATACTTCAAAATGAAGGAAACCCGTATTTTTTATTTTGATTTTTTTATTTTTCTTTTTTTTTTTATTTCATTTTTTCCGTATGAAAGACTTCAGAAAGAAGGAAACTACTTTTTTTGAGTTTAAAAAACTTCCCTTTTTTTAAAATTTTCTAAGGAAAGATTTCTAAAGAAGGAACTAAAGGAAAATATTTTTGGATTTTTTAAAATTGGGGTTGGAACCGATGAGGTTTGCCTACGTATCTCACATCAGGTAAGAATCAGACCCGCGTGGTTCGGTCAGTTTTGATAGAACAGGGGAAACATGGTACTTGAAAATTTTGGCTCATTTTGAAATGACTTATTTTCTTTCTTTTTTTCAGAATTTCGGCAGCGTTTCAGAATTTATCAAATACCTACATCACTCCTTTTTTTCTTTTTTTTGATTTTTTCTTTCCCTATTCTAGAAGTCGGTCAACATGCAAGCCGAATCAGACAAATGCGCAAGTAGCACGTAAGATGCATCAAGATGGTCTTTTGAGTTCGGGTGCACCTGTCCTAGACGGACCCAACCCCTGTGTTGAGTCCCCAAAGTCAAATGCACGTGATGCAAACAATCGTTCCTACTAAGGATCCGGCATGAGGTTATGCTATTCTAGGTTTAAAAATCTGGGTGTATGTGTTCTAGACCTGGCTTACCCGAGCGGACAGCTCGAGCCGAGGGGGCAGTGTACCGGAAATACAGAAGCTTCACCGGCTTTGCAACTTGCTCGAACCTCGTTCTAAAATTGGGATATGACTCTAACAGAAAAGAAGTCACACGAAGTGCACACTTCCCAGATGATTTAGAAGACTCAGAGAGAAAAGGGTTTCGTAACAATATATATACAGTCCAAACAATATCAAAGCGGTAAAAAACGGCATTTAGCACATCATGCTCAAACATGTAAAAATCATATGATAAATAAAGCCAAGTATAACAGTTATTCTAAGCTCGAATTCTTGAACCCTGAACCAAAAGTTCCGAGCTCCACTCCCCAGCAGAGTCGCCAGAGCTGTCACACCTCCTTTTTACCACCCGAGGGGGATATAAGGGAGTTTTTCCAATTAAAATGACATTATTCGAAATGGGATTATTTTATTTAATTTTCAGAGTCGCCACTTGGAATAGTTTATTTGGTGTCCCAAGTCATCGATTTATTTTTAAAAACCCAAATCAAAGAAAATTGACTTTATTTAAAAGTCTGCGAAACCAGAAAATCTAGGTAAGAAATTCTGTTAACCCGGGAGAAGGTGTTAGGCATTCCCGGATTCCGTGGTTCTAGCACGGTCGCTTAACTATTAATAATTAGCCTAATTAACTGATTTATCACATGTTTTAAACCTATTGTGCATTTTTAACTTTTAAACTGCTTTTAATTATTTTAAACCGCTTTTAGGATTTATAGAATTATTTCTTGAACAAGTTACGATTATCGTACACTTGCCGTTTTGGGACACACCGCAAACCACGCTTGTCACGGCCCTAAACCCAGACCGGATCGTGATGGCGCCTCTCGTGAAGACAAGGCCAGCCGAGACAAACCCCCAAATAAATTAGCAGATAAAACAATTCATAATTAAGTCATTAATAAAGATAAATCTCATAATAGAGTGAAATATATCAACTGCGGAAACAAACACAGCCCGACATCGGGGTGACACCAATCATGAGCATCTACTATAAGTCTAGGAATATGGAAAAGGGACTACGCAGTTTATTACAAAATCCAGTACAAGGGAAAGAAATAATGATAAGAGGGAGAAACACTGGGCTACGAACGCCGAGCTGCTACCTAGTGGACTCCGAAAATCTGCTGGAAGATATCAACCCTGGCTAGCAGGACCTGAAGCACCTGAATCTGCATACAAGGTGCAGGGAGTAAAGTGAGTACTCCAACTCAGTGAGTAATAACAATAAATGAAGACTGAGCGATAAGAAATCACGTAAAAACACAACAACATGCTATAAAGAGGCAGAGTAAAACCAATAAAGTGCAATAAAACAGCAAAATCTCATAAAACACCTTAGTTCAGTATAAGCTTCTTTAAAACACCTTTTTAACAGTTAAATAAGTAAATGAAAGGCAGTTAGAAAAGATAAACACATAAAATCCACACCTCGGGCATAATGTCAACAGAATCAGCCCCTCGGGCAATAACATGGAACAACACCAGCCCTTCGGGCTTTATCTCATATCACAATGGGTACCCGCACTCACTAGGGGTGTACAGACTCCGGGAGGGACCCCTTACGGCTCAAGCGCAATATCAAGCCATCCCGTGGAAAAATCAATATGCTCTCGGCCTCATATCAAGCCACCTCGTGGCGTACAACTCAGGCTCCCGGCCTCATAATCATAATCAGTACAATACTGTTGTGGCGTGTAGCCCGATTCCATAATAATCCTCACAACACAGGCCCTCGGCCCTACTCAGTTAGAAATCTCTAAAAGACACTCGGGCACAGTAAAATATGATGCTCACCCCAACATATAATTTAAAGTGTTAAAACAGAGCAAACATGGTTGAGTTATGAAAACAGTATGATATAGCTTGACTGAGTGCATATATGAAATCAAAATAGTGAGGAAATAATAGTAAAAATCCCCTAAGGGTCCAGACATATGGCACGAGGCCCAAATATGGCATTCAGCCCAAAACATGATGATAGCAAATAGTTTTCAATCAAATACACGGTAAAACAGTCATTCGGGATGGACTAAGTCAATAGTGCATGACCTCATGCCCGTCATCTAGCGTGTGCGTCACCTCAACATAGCACAACGACGTGTAATCCGGGGTTTCATATCCTCAGGACAACATTTACAATCATTGCTCACCTTAATCCGGTCCAAACCCTAGCTCGCGATGCCTTTGCCCCTCGAATAGGCCTCCAGATGCTCCAAATCTAGCCAAAATCAGTACATAACCATCAAAATATGCTAAGGGAACAAAGCTCACTCAAAAGTAAACAAAATACCACGCAATTACCGAAATTAACCAAACCCGACCCCCGGGCCCACGTCTCGAAATTCGATAAATTTTACATCATTAGACTCCTTATCTCCCCACGAGTTCATACATATCAAAAGTACTAAAATTCGATTACAAATGACCCCTCAAACCCTTGCTCAAAGGTCTCCAAATTCTCAAGACCTAGTTTTCCAATTTTTAACCCTTAATTTCCATAAATTACAACTCTAATCCGTGAAATAACACCATAGAAACGAGTTTTAGATTCAACAATCTTACCTCAATGAAGCTCCCTTGAATTCCTTCTTCAAAATCACCCCAAAAGCTCCAAAACCGACTTAAAATGGTGAAGAAATAACTCAAATTCGCGAAGGAAATCTTTAATACCTTCTGGCCCATGCTTTTCGCACCTGCGGTCCAGTACTCGCTCCTGCGCAACCGCTTCTGCGGTCCCAAGCGTCGTTTCTGCGGTCATCTCTTAAGCCTTTAATTTTCGCATCTGCGATGCACAACCCGCACCTGCGCCATCGCAGGTGCAGTTCCTTAACCGCTTCTACGGTTCCTGCCTTCCTTGGCTCCTTTCGCTTCTGCGACTGGTCTTTCGCATCTGCGGGGGTCGCACCTGCGGCCTTTCAACCGTAGATGCGGTTATGATAGTAGTTCTAAAACTCCAGCTGCCATTTCCAAATTCCTATCTTTCCGTCAACCATCCAAAATCACCCTGAGGCCCTCGGGACCTCAACCAAAATCACAAACAAGTCATATACTACCATCCAAACTTATACCAATCTTCAAAACATCTCAAACAACATCGAATTAACCAAAACACATCGGATTCAAGCATAAGGTTCTCAAAATCTTTTGAATTACGCTTTTGATCAAAAAGTCTATCAAACCACGTCCGAATGACCTGAAATTTTGCACACACATCCCAAATGACACAACAGACCTAATGCAACTCCCGGAATTCCATTTCGACCTCTATATCAAAATCTCACCTATCAACCGGAAAATGCCAAAATTCCACTTTCGCCAATTCAAGCCTAAATCTACTACGGGGCTCCAAAACACATTCTGATCACACTCCTAAGTCCCAGATCACCTCCCGAAGCTATCCGAACCATCGAAACTCACATCCGAGCCCTTTAGCACATAAGTCAACATCCGATTGACTTTTCCAACTTAAGCTTACTCAACAGAGACCAAGTGTCTCAAACCTTACCAAAACCTCTCCGAACCCGAGCCAACCAACCCGATAACACCAAATACAGTTGAACAAGGCAATAAGAAGCATAAATGGAGGAAACAGAGCGGTAACTCATGAAACGACCAGTCGGGTCGTTACATCGCTACATGAAATGCACTTGTGATTCGCGATATGTTTATTTTATTAAAGTTCGAAGTTGTTAAGATCGGGTCACATGAAATGCACACCCAAATTTGGGAATTAGGTATCATTACTATGTCACGGGAACCGTACCCATAGCCACGATAATTTATTAACAATCCCGCCTAAAGCAAGCTACGAATGTCCATGGTTTGTTTTTCCTTACGTTGAAATTATTTATAAAGGGCTATGGTTACAAAAGGGATTATAGACTTGAGGAAAATGATTCTGTTGTGCATATTAAAACAGGAAAAAAAAATTGTGCAGATTCACACATATGATTAACAAGAATGGCTATTTAGTATAAGTCTACTGAGACTACCATACTCAATTAACAGAATCAAAGTAGTATTACCATTTAGTAAGTACAATAACAAATAGCAATATCTGTAGTTTTGATGTGTTGCATTAAAGCTTCCATGGATGTTCCAGACACAAGGACATGATTGCTCTAGATAAATATAATTCCCTAGAGCTTGGATATTATTGAACACAATTCCCCAGATATTCCGCCAAACTTTTCTTAACATTCAGTTCTTACATTCTCAGTTTCCCAAACCAAAATGATCCAAAACGTGGAATCAGAAAGAGGAAGCCTACACGATATAATCTTGAACCAAGGACATCCTAGATCCAGTTAAGCAGCCTAACATATTTATATTAAACACTGTGTCTCACTGCTCAAATTAGGCCAACTCATTTGGATTGTATACTTAAAGCAAACATTGATGAGTCATTTCTCCCCAAATGTTAGAACTTCAGAAGTTGCAAATAAATCCAGTACACTTATTTTAATCAAACACATAATCAACAACTACTTCATGTTGCACAAATTGAGATTTGGACGGACAGATTCTACATACTTATAGGACATACAATCACGGCAACATTTTCAACTTCACACGAAATAACAAATCATTATAACCATGTCATTTACTTCATTGATTCAAATCCGGCTAATACTAAGAGAACATGGCAGTACATTAGAGAATAAGAACAAGGAGAAACGCAATGATGAAAGAGGAAGAAGCACAGCTGCGGCCTCAACAAGCAACCAGCAAATCCAGATTTTTGTTTTTTCGGTTTTGAACCTTTGCAATTTCTAGCAGCTCGATTACCTCATGAATCCCAAAACTAACAAGCAGATAAACTGAAATTTGACATAGGACAAGATCTTCCTAATTTCTCTTCTTCTTTTTTTCAAAAACCGAATTCCCTTTTTTCAAAGTTTTCTGTTCTTCCTCTTCTCTTTTTTTTTTTTTTCATACTTGAAATCCAAAGTTTGAACCCACAAACTTCAGCTATCTTTGATTGTGAGCTTTTGTGTGTCTGTATGAGTGAGGAAAGGATAGGGAGGGGGTCGATTTCTGATTCTTGTTTTTTTGCAAGATGAGGAAGAAGAAGCCAGCAAAGGCACTGCTTCTTTTCTGAAAAGGAGTCCGATTTTTCTGATCTTTTTCCGGAAAGGAGCGTCGTTTGGTCCCTCTTGTTGTAGTGGACAGCTCTGTGATTTTGTTAGGTCTAGGATTGGGAGTTTTAATGAGGGATTGGGCCGGTTCGGTTAGGTTATGGGTTGGGGGGTTCTAGGCTATTTTGGGGGAATTGGGCCGTTAGAAATGATTTTAGCCCAAATTCAAAACAAGGCCTAATCAAAACCCTTTCTTTCTTTTCCTTGATTTTTGCAATGTTAACCATTTTAAACTCTAATTTAGTTTAATCTAATTTTTATATGGCTAGCCTATTTATTTATTCTGCCTAATGATGGATTAATGCAACTTATTAATTAATTAACATAAGAATGCAAATTTTTTTGATTTTTAGTTATTTAAAAGATATGTATGGCAATATAATTAATTCCTAAATGCAAATTAAACCTAAGATTGCATGAAATTAAAATGTGATAATTTTTTATGATTTTTCTATGATTTTAAAATATTAAAAATGCATGAAATGCAACTAAATAAAGAAAAACTACTAAAATCAATTAAAATTATTTTTGGTCTATTTTTTAGGAGTTATTTTCATATAGGGCAAAAATTAGGTGTTCACGGATATTTCTAAGAATCACAGCGATATATTTACCATAGGTTATATGACTTCAATCATATTAGTCAATGGACTTATATGGTTGCTATAGGCCCGATACGTATGACCATAATGAATAAAATTATATAAACGGTCGATATTGCTAAGAATCACAACGATATAATTACCATAGGTTATATGGCTACAACCATATTAGTCAATTGACTTATGTGGTTGCTATAGGCCGATATGTATGAAATTAATACAAATGGCCATTATATAAATGGTTGATATTACTAAGAATCACAACGATATAATTAGCATAGGTTATATGATTACAACCATATTTGTGAATGGACTTATATGGTTGTTATAGGCCAATACGTATAAAATTAATATAAACGGCTATTATATAAACGATCGATATTACTAAGAATCACAACGATATAATTATCATAGGTTATACGACTACAACCATATTAGTGAATGGACTTATATGGTTGCTATAAGCCGATATGTATGAAATTAATTGTGATGACCCAAAAGGCCATCACTTGTGTTGCAATGAAATTTTACGTTCCGAGGCCTTAAAAACCTCCCTTAGCACCACCTCGATTTGCGTCCGCAGTCCGGGCGCGTAGCCGGAAAGCTTAAATGTAAAATCTTATGAAAAATGATAAGTTTTGACTATAAAATGAATAAATTTGACTTCGGCTAACGTTTTGGGTAAACGGACCCGGACCCGTAATTTGACGGTCACGGAGGATCCGTAGGAAAATATGGGACTTGGGCGTAAGCCCGGAATCGGATTCCGAGGTCCCAAGCCCGAGAAATGAATTTTTATAGAAAATTGTTTTGTGAAACTATTTAAAGAAATTTGAAATGAAATTTGCTTAGAACATGATGGTATCGGGCCAGTATTTTGGTTCCGGCTCCCGGTACATGTCTTATATATGATTTAAGACGTTTATGTGGAATTTGGTGAAAAACGGATGTCATTTGACGTGATTCGGACTTAAATTGCAAAAATTGATGTTTAAAGAAGTTTTGAGAAAATTTCATTGATCTTGAGGTTTAATTTGATGATCATGATGTTATTTTGATGATTTTATTACACGAATAAGTCTGTAGGAGGTTTTTGAGGTTTTGTATACACTTGGTTTGGAGTTCCGAGGGCTCAGGTGAATTTCAGATAGGTTCTGGGATGTCTTAGGCTTAAAAACAGAGTTGTTGCAGGCTTAGAAAGGTGGAAGGCCTCTGAACAGACCAGTGCGGTCCGCACGATATGGACTACTGCCGCGGAGGGGCCTGTGCGGCCGCACTAGTTTTTGTGCGGTCTGCGGTGAAGAACATTTCACTCGTCCGACTTCTGAAGCCTATATCTTTTGATCCACAAAGAATTTTGAGATGATTAAAAACCAAAAGTTGTAGCCCTTCGTGTCTAGTTTTCATAATAGTAAAGAAATTACAATTTGGACGTCTGTAGAGAAAGTTATAGCCAAAATACTAAGACCTGTCACTGCAGAACACAAGGAAGCCTGTGGGGCCGCAGTTGGTTTTGTGCGGTCTGCACAGGGCATCTGAGGGCAGTATATTTAGACGGGATTCTCAGTTACTTTTCATTTTTCAAAACCCCAAAAACGTAAGAGGCGATTTTTCAAACAACCTTTCTTCTCCAAATCAATTGTAAGTCATTTTTAACTAGTTTTCTTCAATCATTAACCTCTTTTAACATGATTTCAACTTCAAATCAATGATTTTCATGGGAGAAATTGGGTGTTTTGGGTAGAACCTAGGTTTTTCAAAAAATTGGGGATTTGGACCTCGATTTGAGGTCTGATTTCAAAACAAATTATATATTTGAGTTTGTGGGGGAATGGATAATCGGGTTTTGGTTCGAACCTTGGGTTTTGACCACGTGGGCCCGGGGGCAATTTTGACTTTTTGGGTAAAACTTTGGAAAACTCATTTTCGTGAATTCAAATTGATTCATTTAGCGTTTATTGATGTAATTAAGTAACTTGTTGCTAGATACGAGCAATTGGCGGTGCAATCAAGGGGTAAAGCTATAATTGAAACTTGAGTTGTGTTCGAGGCATCGAGGTAAGTGTTCGGTCTAACCTTAGCTTGAGGGATTAGGAGTTGTGTCCTATTTGCTATTTTCTTCTTGTTGAGTACGACGTATTGGCATAGTGACGAGTATCTATACGTTGGTGTCGAGCATGACCGCGAGTCTTAAATTGATACTAGTTGAATTCTTAAATGGTACTACGGATGCTTTAGTGGGTGATCCTTGACATTGAGCAAAGACTTAGTTTATTTTTCGTGAAATTTACTTATGATTGAGAGATGGTGATAATTGAGATGAGTAACAGCTGAGTTAAGATTGGTTATAGCTGAATTCCCTTGCTGGGACGTATATGTTTGTACAATTGAAATCCCTTGCCTGGATAATGTAGTTTATTGTTGATCCCTTACCGGGACTGTTATTATGATTATTGTTGATTGTATATTTGGAACGGGTTGCGCGCCACAACATTATTATATATGGATCGGGTTGCACGCCGCAACAATGTTATGTTGGATCGGGTTGCACGCCACAACAGTGTTAAATGATAAGGGATCGGGTTGCGCACCGCAACAGTATAATTATTGTGTTGTTATAGATATTGACCTGTCCTTTCATATTTCTGTTGAGTTTCTGTTGGATTTGATATGTTTCCCCAAAGCATGTACCCCCCTCCCATTTAAACTGCTTATTCCTATTTATTTTCTGCCGTATATTATATAGTTGCACAGGTTTATCTGGAGTCCGGTCCTAGGCTCGTCACTACCTCGCCGGGGTTAGGCCAGACACTTACCAGCACATGGGGTCGATTGTGCTAATGCTACACTGTGCACTTATGTGCAGATACCGGAGCAGTATTGGGACAGTAGCTTGGGAGCTAGCCTTCAGTCCAAAGAGATTCCGAGGTAGTCCTGCAGGCGTCCGCAGGCCCGGCGTCTCTTCTACCTATTATTATGTTCTGTTATCACTTGTATCCGAGACTGATAGTGTTTCTTTCTTTCAAACATTTGTATGTAGTAATCATAGATAGTCCGTGAATATTGTGATACCGGTTTTTGGGTAGAGACGCATGTCAGTATTTTCATGTTTATTTCGGTATTATATTAGTCTAAGTCTTCCGCTTAAATTTTATCTCCCGTTATTATCTAAATGTTGATCACCTGTTATTACCAGTTGTTAAAAGGATTAAAATCAAAGAGTTAAAGATTTCTAAACTTCGTGGCTTGCCTAGCTTCTATGAGTAGGCGCCATCATGACTCCCGAGAGTAAAAAATTCGGGTCGTGACATTAATATAAACGACTATTATATAAACGGTCGATATTACTAAGAGTCACAACGATATAATTACCATAGGTTATATGACTTCAACCATATTAGTCAACAAACTTATATGGTTGCTATAGGCCGATACGTATGGCCATAATGAATTAAATTATATAAACGTCTATTATATAAACGGTCGATATTACTAAGAATCACAACGATATAATTAGCATAGGTTATATGACTACAACCATATTAGTCAATGGACTTATACGGTTGCTGTAGGCTGATACGAATGACCTTAATGAATGAAATTAATATAACCGGCTATTATACAAGCGGTCAATATTACTATGAATCACAACGATATAATTAGCATAGGTTATATGACTACAACTATATTAGTCAATAGACTTATATGGTAGCTATAGGTCGATACGAATGACCTTAATATAAACGGTTATTATACAAACGGCTATTTGACACGTACCTCATCAACGGGCTATTTGACAACCACCTCATCAACGGGCTATTATAAGTTTGTATACCGTATAAAAAATAATATTATGTATAGATACTAGACTTTTGATCTTCCCATCGTATAAATTGTATTTTTTTTTAAGAAAACGTAATAGTATAGGTACACGTATACGAAGGCTTTTGATATTCCCATCCATATGAATTTTATTTAAAAAATAAAATAAATATGTAATAGTATAGGTATACATACGAAGTTGGTTGATCTTCCATGAGAGAATGATGATTTATGGGATCAATGTTTTGGGATAATTAATATTTATTAACTAAGTTTGGAAGGAAAAATGGTCATTAAGCCAAATGTGAAATGAAGGGCTTTACTGATATTTTACCAGCGTGGTCATTGTTGGCACGCTGAGTTTGGCTGAATAGCAGCTCTTTTTTTTTTTTAAGGATATTGAAAGAACTCTCAATTACAATATTCTAAAACATCTTTCTTCTTAATTTACCAAATCAATCATCTATTTTGGAGAAAAATTGAATAGGAGTACGTACCATGTCAAGAAATTAATGTTCTCAAATTCAGAAACTACATCTTGCTTATAGTTCCTTGCAAAGCTAAAGCATATGATTTGAGAATTCATTACAGGAGCCAGACACATTAATTTAGAAAGGGCCAATTCGTCTTCTTTAAAATAAGGACTAAAGATACAATGTCCCTAATCGCGGATTTCAGCAGAACTTACTGCTTCTGGTTCGAAACTGAACATACGCGTATGTGTGAGTGAAAATAATATAAATACACTTGAATACACTTTTAAGAACTCGGATCTCACGGAGTTTGGTTTCAAACCAAGATCCGAGTAGGAGGAGTACGCCATGTTAATGTGCCTCGGATGATTCACATCTCAGGGTCAGGTGCCGCGACGAGCACGTTGGGTTGAGAGCCCTCAAAACCCAGGCACAATGAAACAATTATCAGGGGGCGCTCTATGCATTTTCACCAAAGTATAAAATTTTTAAATTCATCGTTGACCTCCTTTGACCTATTAGTCATTAATA
Organism: Nicotiana attenuata; assembly: GCF_001879085.1. Taxonomy (NCBI): domain Eukaryota; kingdom Viridiplantae; phylum Streptophyta; class Magnoliopsida; order Solanales; family Solanaceae; genus Nicotiana; species Nicotiana attenuata. The sequence goes on along the minus strand of NW_017670386.1, from coordinate 84,318 downwards.
AATCAATAAGTATCTGGCTTATAAGAAGAAAAAAAGATAGTACATTATTTTTCGAAGATGGAAGTAGAACAATTGCTTGTCAATATTTGACAAAAAAAACTTTGACGGGCCTGAAAATCTGAAAAAAAATTGTTGGGCCTAGGGAACCTCAATTGATGTAGCTGTAAATAATAATATATGTTGGGACCATTATTGGGAAGCTAATGAAGTGAAATTAACAGAAATTTCAACTCTTGTCAGTCTGAGTTCTGAGGTAGTGTAGCTAGCTGCAACATGCAGGAATAGAAGTAGTTAAATCCAATGCAGTGACGCATAAATTTGGACAGTACTGTTCTGTTGATTCATCATTAAAGAGTGGCTAAAATAGGCCATGCAGTGCAATTTTCGTAAATTGTATGGGCTAGCCACTTTTTGGATCGATTTTTTAAAAATTTATCAAAAAGTAGCCACTTTTGATGTGAAAACACCACTACAAAGATTTCGAACTTAAACAGGTGAAAAGTCCAGGACATTGTCCTGATTTTTGAAATCTATTAGTGTCATGGATCTTAAAATTTTTTTTTTCTTTCAAAAAAGTAAAACTCCGTGAGATTGTTTAGGATCTCATCGAGGATACTGTCAAGGAGTTTTACTTTTTTATTTATGTTCGGAATCCATAAAAATGTCCCCAATTCCGAGATTTGGCTATTTTCTCAATAACTTTGAATCTGTGGCAACAAATCCGTGCCAGGATAAATAGCCGAGTTCAAAGGAGAGAGTTATCTCGCGCCACTAGGTAAATGACTATTTGAACTTTCAGTGTCATAACACTATTGAAAAATGACTCCGTATAACTGCTGTAAAAATTAGTCAAATATATATATATATATATATATATTGTATGTTATATGCAAAACCTATACAAATTTTATACACTTTTTCGGCTACCAAATATAAATAATTTTTGGCGCGGCCTAAAAATGATAATACCTCTATTACTATGGTTGGCGGACAAATCATTTTGGGCCTTGTCCAGCTTGGGCTTTAAGGTCAAGCGGAATCTATCTGGAGATTTTGGAAAAAGACATTTAAGGAAAAGTGTTTTTGGGATAAGTGCACATATAGTCATTCTCATCGATGCTATTTAGTGATCAGCCAGTATTTATTTAATCTTGAAATTTTAAACTAAATTCTAACTTTAAGAAAATTAGGACATTTTTGTCCTGAAAATTAAACTGAAAAACTAAAATTCAGAATGCACTGGCTAATTCCTAAATAACAACATTTTAAAGTGGCTATGTGGTGTCATTTTTTCCTAAGAAAGTGTTTGAATGTTTTCCAAATTTTATTTTAAAAGGTTTCCCCAAGGGGCTTAAATGTCAAATACATTTTTTGAGAAGTTACTCTAAGAAACCAAAAAGTTCCCCAAGCTTGAAAATGTTTTCTAAGTAATTCTGTTGTCCTTTAAAAACATTTTTTTGTCAAGAACTCCTTGTGTTAGAATATTACTGTTTCTGTAGAAAAATTTTAAAACAGATTTTATTAGATTGGATTTTTTTAATTACAAAACCAGTGTTATAATTGGTACCCTTTACGTTTCAAATTAAAACTAGTAGTCACATCTCCATATTATAAAATATCTATAGCCTAAAGTAGGAAGAAAGAAATTGATTTTTCAGGTGATATTGGAAAGGCGAAACGATTTTCACCCACACACACAAAAAAAAAAGGTAATGTTACAATTATCAAAAATATAAAATAAAATAAATCTTGTTTCTTCAAAATAAAAGGTTAGCTGACAGTTATTAACCATAGAAAATTTCTCCCCATTTTCGCAACAAAACCTCAAAAACAGACAGGTGGTTACATATTTTGCTTCCACCTCCAATTTTATACAACTACTAGCAATAACTTAGGAAATAAAACAAAAAAAGAAAGTTCAACTTCAATCTTTGGCCTGAGCAAAAAAAAATTTAGAACTAGCGAATCAAGAAGAAAAAGAAAAAATGGCTTATTTGAAAGTTGTATCCACAATGTCCAATTGTATTTCAACTAGATTAATAATTGTGCCTGGAAATTTATGGATCTGTAGAAATATTTTTTTTTTTTTTGTTGATAATATGGATAGTTATATTATGTAAAGACTAGAAATTGTTCCTGGTACATACACTTTGAAAGTAAAACTTGTCACAACTTGGTGAGCCAATGTTTGTGACATTTTGGTTTCCTAGAAGTTTTAGTCTATTACATGCCACAATGTCTAGTGACTTCTTGTAAAGGTGAACAACATCCAGATCCTTAGCTAGTTGTGGGGTTACAAAAAGAGGAGGTGTTGGATGTAGTTTAGCTGTCTCCTTGCATGGTTGCCAAAAAGTATCCTTACATGCATCTGTTGCCAAAAGGTGTGCTACTTGATTTCCTTCACGGAAGTTATGCCGTTGGAACAGGTCCTTCTGCTGGAGTATCAATAACCTGCATGAGTGAACAATATTAGTCATGACAAAGTGATCTTTGTTTAATGCATAGATGGCTTCAGTGGAATCTGTTTCTATTTCTAATGGAAACAGGTCATATTGCGTTGCTATTCTTATGCCTTCATGGATTGCCTGGAGTTCTGAGTGTAGAGGTGAAAGAGCATTGTCTATTTTTTGAAATCCTAATATCCATTTGCCTTTATGGTTTCGGAAGACTCCTCCAATACCAAATTTGTTTCCTTCGTGTTTGAAGGCTCCACCGTGTTAAGTTTGTACCAGTCGCGTTGAGGGGGATATCATTTTATGTCAATGATAGATTTATCCACAGGTGTTGAGCTTGTGGAGTTAAAAAAGATGAATTCAAATGCCAGATTGCAAATATCTTTCATGCGCCGGGAATAGTGGGTGTTGTTGATATTGTTGTTGTTTCTATTGATCCAGATTCCCCATAAAAGAAAAGGTAGAAGATTACTCCAAGGGACTTTTAGGGGAATGGAGTTGATATTTTTTTTCCTTTTAGCTTGATTAGTCAATGGTTGTCCTGATTAGGGATCAAGTTTGTAATTTGAAGTTGTCTCCATATGCCTGAGACAATGGGGCATGTGAGGAAGATGTGAGTGATGGTTTCCTCTTGATCTTTGCAACTAGGGCAATGAGGGTTTATATTGAACCAATATGGTGGAGATATGAACGGCAAGGAATCTTATTGTGAAGGATTTGCCAAAATAAGTATCTTATTTTATTAGGGCAAGGCATTTCCCATATCCACTCAAAGTCTTGATTAGTACCTATGTCTCAGTGGTTCAGTAGTTTATAGCAAGACTTTGTATTGAATAACCCGTTTGGGCTGGGTCACCATAGGAGTTTATCTAGGTTTTGAAGGGGTAGGGGAATAGAATTAACTTTATCCATGATTGAAGGTGGAATAGTAAAAGAGGTTTTATGAAAATTCTATCTCCCTTTGTCGTATAATTTCTTGATAGGAAGAGTAGCCTCATGATTCAGAGGACCTTCAATGCAGGCTCTCAATGTTGGAAGTTGTGGAATCCATTGGGTCTCCCAACTGTTAAGGTTCGAGTTTATGCCAGGGATCCATTGAATTCCTTGGCTACAGTTTTTCCAACCATTAAGAACACTTTTCCATATGAAGGAGGAGTGCTTGAAGTTTTTATTGCAGTATTTGCGGATTAGGAGATTTGCCCAGGGGGAGGAAGTATTATTAAGTAATCTCCAAGAAAGGCTACTGAGTAAGACTTTGTTTTTTGACTGGGCATCTTTCATTCCTAGACCTCCCAAGGCTTTAGGCTTGGTAACAATGTTCCAATTAATAAGGTGGAGCTTTTTTTGATTCGACGTTGTGCCCCAAATAAAATTTCTTTGAATTTGATCAATTTGTTTAAGAGTTTTCTTGGGGAGCAAGGTGTATTGCATGGCGTGGTTTGGAATAGAATTGAGGGTAGCAAGAGCTAAGGTAGTCCTTGCTGCTATGTTAAGAAAATTTATTTTCCAATTGGAAAGTTTAGCCCGCATTTTCTCGATAATGAATTGGTAATCTGAAGCCTTGGGAGCATTGTTGAGGATTGGAAAGCCCAGGTAGATACCAAATTTATTGGTAATCTTAATGTTGAATCCTGAGGCAATATCTTTGGCAAATTGAATAGGACAATTTTGAGAGAACAAAATTTTAGATTTTTCCCTATTGATTCTTTATCCTGACATATTGCAAAAGGTATTAAGGCAATCTTTGATGGAATAGAGGTTTTTCTTATCTGCTTTTTTCATAAGGGTAAGATCGTCTGCAAAGAACAAGTGGGATATACTAGTGTGATGGTTGCTTAGGCCAATAGGGTCCTAAAGGTTGATATCTACTTGATGGAAGATCAGTCGAGATAGCATTTCCATACATAATATGAAAATAGAGGGAGATAGGGCGCAACCTTGTCTGATCCCCCTGCTTGGGGCAAAGAAAGAGGTTGTAACATCATTTACCAAAATGGCAATGTTACTAGTGCTGATACAGTTCATTATGAGATTCTTAATATTTGTTGGAAACTGAAAGTGAGAGAGAGTTAAATAGATGAAGGACCATTCTAATACGTCAAAGGCTTTTTCCAGGTCCAATTTAAGAATCATGTGCTCCTTTTTTCCTTTCATTTTTTTAAATTGGCACATCAATTCTTGGATTATGATAACATTATCAGACGACCTTCTTCCTTTTAAGAAACTAGCCTGGAAAGGGCTAATGATTTGATTAAGGAAATGTTGAATTCGATTAGCAATGATTTTTGTAATGATCTTGTAAATAGTGTTACAAAGACCTATGCTCTAAAGTTTTGAGGTTATTGGCATTGGGAACTTTGGGGATCAGACAAATGAAGGTATTGTTGATGTTAGGTGGAAGAGTTTGAGAATTGAATACTTGTGTACATAGGTCTATAACTGATTGGACTACAATGTTCCAATATTTTTGGTAAAAAAAGGATGTATGCCATCAGGCCCTGGAGATTTAAAAGGCTTGAAGAAAAATATTGCCTTATAAACTTCACCCTTAGATAAATGGTCATCAAGGATTGAGAGATCAATATTGTTGAAGTTTTTAGGATTGTTCTTTATAAGAGACCAATTTGTATCACAGTGATCAGTTTTGAAGACATTCTCAAAGTAATTGAGGGTGTGGTCTAGGATTTGGCTTGGTTCGTTGATCCAATTACCTCATTCGTCTTTGAAATAAACGATTTTGTTTCTCCTCGCCCTATTGGTTGCACTAATATGGAAGAATTTAGTGTTAGCGTCGCCTTCTTGGACCCAGAACATTCTAGCTCTAATTTTCCAGTACTCGTCTTCTAGTTTAAGAATTTCTCTATATTCTTGTTGAAGTTTTGACTCTAAATTCCGGAGAAAGGAATTAGAGTGGTAGTTATTAGAGTGTTGTATGCCATTAAGTCTAGCGATTATCCTTAATTTCTTTAGGTGAGTATCTCCAAAATGTTTCCTACTCCAATAGATTATGTTATCTCTATAGTTTTGGGAGCTATGGACATAGTTAGAGTTATTCCAACTTTTCCTAACTAGATTTATAAAATCCGGGTGACGACACCAAAAGGTTTCTAGCCGAAAAGGTTTTTTGAAGGAGGTGCACTTTTTTGGGTTACAAGTAATCAAGAGGGGGTTGTGGTCCGAGTGAGTCTTAGGAAGGTGGGTAATGGATACTTCTGGAAATAGCTCAATCCATTCCTTATTAGCAAACACCCTGTCTAGTCTTTCTAGAATGAGACGTTTGTTTTTTCCCCTTTTATTAGACCAAGTAAACTTAGGGCTTTTAAAACCTAAATCAATTAGGTTGCAAAGGTTAATATAATCCCACAGGACCTTGGATCTTTTTTGACTAATTCTTTTTCCTCCTAATTTTTCCTCCGAGCTTAAAACATCATTGAAATCACCCCTACCACCCAAGGACCTCTAATTACATTATGCATGTCTAACAAATTGCTCCCCAAACCACCGGACATTAACCTTACCTTTAATCCTATGGATATCAAACTTATGGTGAAGGAACCTATCTCTTTTAAGGATAAACTACTCAACAATGATATGAACTACAACATAGACTTAGTCTCAGATTCACCACTCCCACACCAAGCCCCTATGGATTTCCACTATGAAACAAAAACTCCAAACAAAACACTAATCTCCTCTCAGGAGCATAACATCTCTGTCCCTATTACAATAGAAGATAAATAAAGAATCTACCATCCCTGGAGGTACTCTTTGATTATTAAGCTACCAGGAAAAAGAATCACACGAACTGTTGAAAAAGAAATAAATAGATCTTTGGAAACCAATAGAAACTTTCCCGTTAATTGATCTATGGGAAGACTATTATATCGTCCGCTTCATTAAAGAGGAAAACATGGCCAATGTAATCCAAAAAGGTCCATGGTTCATATATGGCCATTTTTTATATGGTAGGCGGTGTCGGTCTCCGGTTGAATGGTTTGAGCGGGGAGAGGCTCGGTTATTGGGTACGAATCTGGTTCAGGATGCCTTGGACAAGGTCAGGATCATTCAGGATAGGCTTCGTACAGCTGAGTCCAGGTAGAAGAGTTATGCCGACCGCAAGGTTCATGATTTGGCATTCATGGTTGGTGAGCGGGTATTTCTTCGAGTGTCTCCTATGAAGGGCATGATGAGATTTAGGAAGAAGGGCAAGCTTAGCCCTAGGTTCATTGGCCCGTTTGAGATTATCGATCGAGTGGGAGAGGTAGCTTATAGTCTTGCATTATCGCCGAGCTTATCAGTCGTGCATCTAGTGTTTCATGTGTCCATACTTCGGAAGTATCACGACGATCTATCCCACGTGATAGATTTCAGCACTGTCCAGTTGGACAAGGACTTGTCTTATAAGGAGGAGCCGATAGCTATTCTAGACCGGTAGGTTCGTCAGTTGAGATCGAAGAGTTTTCCTTCTGTTCATGTTTAGTGGAGAGGTCAGCCTCCTGAGGCATCAACCTGGGAGTCCGAGTCCGATGTGCGGAGCCGTTATCCCAATCTTTTTCCCGACTCAGGTACTTCCTTCTTCTGTCCGTTCGAGGACGAACGATTATTTTAGAGGTGGAGAATGTGATGACCCAAGCGGTCATCACTTATTTTTAAAATGAATTCTGCATTTCGAGGCTTTAAAGACCTCTTTTAGCATCACCTCGATTTGCGTGCATAGTCCAGGCGCGTAGCCGGAAAGCTTATATGTGAAAATCTGTGAAAAATGGTAAGTTTTGACTATAAAATGAATTATTTTGACTTCGGTCAATGTTTTGGGTAAACGGACCCGGACCCGTGATTTGACGGTCCCGGAGGGTCCGTAGGAAAATATGGGACTTGGTCGTATGCCCGGAATCGAATTCCGAGGTCCCAAGCTCGAGAAATGAATTTTTGAAGAAAATTGTTTTCTGAAATTATTTATAAGGTTTGGAAATGAATTTTGATTAAAACTTGATAGTATCAGGCCAGTATTTTGGTTCTGGCGCCCAGTACAGGTCTTATATATGATTTAAGATAATTCTGTGAAGTTTGGTAAGAAACGGAATCCATTTGACGTGATTCGGACCTTAAATGCAAAATTTGATGTTTAAAGAAGTTTGAGAAATTTCATTGAGTTTGAGGTTTAATTCGATGTTCATGATATTATTTTGGTGATTTGATTACATGAAAAAGTCCGTGGGATGTTTTTGAGGTTGTGTGTATATTTAGTTTGGAGCCCCGAGGGCTCGAGTGAGTTTTGGATAGGCCACGGGATGCATTTTGAACTTAGAAAATTGCGGGTTTTCAGCTAATGTGCACAGGTCTGCAGGCTTCGCACTGGCTCGCAAATGCGAGACCTCCATCGCAAATGCAAAAATAGGACCTGGGCAGGCCTGATCGCAAATGCGACCACTTGGCTCACAAATGCGGAAGGCCAGTCGCAAATGCGAAACTCCCCTGTTCAGCCTTGGGTTGCAAATGCGACCCTGCCTTCACAATTCCCAATTCGCAATTGCGGGCTTCCCTTCGCAATTCCCAAGCCAGCAGAGGTCGGAGTTCGCAATTGCGAACCCCTGTTCGCAATTCCCACATCCGAGACCCGCAACTTTTATACTTAGACGAATTTTAACCCATTTTTCATATTCTCTCAAAACATAAACACACTAGGGCGATTTTTCAAAGGCTTCTTCTTCTCCGAATCAATTGTAAGTCATTTTTAACTAGTTTTCTTCAATCATTAACATCTTTTAACATGATTTCAACTCAAAATCAATGATTTTCATGGGGGAAATTGAGTGTTTTGGGTAGAACCTAGGTTTTTCAAAAATTGGGAATTTGGACCTCGATTTGAGGTCCGATTTCAAAACAAATTAAATATTTGGGTTCATGGGGGAATGGGTAATCGGGTTTTGGTTCGAACCTCGGGTTATGACCATGTGGGCCCGAGGGCGATTTTTGACTTTTTGGGCAAACCTTTGGGAAATTCATTTTCATGCATTCAAATTGATTCAGTTAGCCTTTATTGATGTAATTAAGTAACTTGTGACTAGATGAGAGCGAATTGGTGGTGGAATCAAGGGGTAAATCTATAGTTGAATCGTGAATTATGTTCGTGGCATCGAGGTAAGTGTTTGATCTAACCTTAGCTTGAGGGATTAAGAGTTGTGTCTATTTTCTACGTGTTAATTGTGGAGTACGACGTATAGGCATAGTGACGAGTATCTATACGTCAGTGTCAAGCATGCCCGTGAGTCTTGTGTTATAAATTGTTATGACTCCGTTGTGGTTTATTGTGCCTCACATGTTTTTATCATCATTGTTCCCTTGTCGGGATGTTTGTTTGATATTATTGTTCCCTTGCCAAGATATTGTTGAGATATCATCGTTCCCTTGTCGGGATGTTCTTTGATATTATTGTTCCCTTGCCGGGATATTGGTGAGATATTATTGTTCCCTTGCCGGGGTGTCGTTGAAATGTTAATGTTCCCTTGCCGGGAAGTTATTATGTTGCTCTTGTTCCCTTGCTAGGATTTCTTGTGATTATTGTTGGCTTGTAACTGGGAGCGGGTGGTACGCCTACCACGAGATAAATGAAATGGGAGCGGGTGGTATGCCTACCACAAGATACATGAAATGGGAGCGGGTGGCACGCCTGCCACGAGATAAATGAAATAGGAGCGGGTGGTACGCCTACCACAAGATACATAAAATGGGAGCGGATGGCACGCGTACCACGAGATAATTAAAATGGGAGCGGGTGGTACGCCTACCACAAGATACATGAAATGGGAGCGGGTGGCACGCCTGCCACGAGATAAATAAAATAGGAGCGGGTGGCACGCCTGCCACGAGATACATGAAATGGGAGCGGGTGGCACGCCTTCACGAGATACAGGAATGGGATCGGGTTGCACGCCTGCAACAAGATGTGAAAAGAAAGTGAAATCTGCCTTTGTTTTCCTTATTCTTGTTAGTGGTTGGATTTTGATTCCTTTATAATTCTCTTGATATTCTGTTTTTACCTGTTATTCCCTGAAGCATGTTTCCCCCTCCCATCTTTACTTGTTTATTTATGTATTTCTTTTCCGCTGTATATATTTGAACTGCACAGGTTTATTTGGTAGTCCGGTCCTAGCCTCATCACTACTTCACCGAGGTTAGGCTAGACACTTACCAGCACATGGGGTCGGTTGTGCTGATACTACACTCTGCACTATGTGCAGATCCTGGAGCAGCTCTTGGACCGTAGTCGGAGGCTACCTTCAGTCCACGCAGAGATCCAAGGTAGACCTACAGGCATCCGCAGGCCCTGGCATCTCCCTCTATCCCTATTTCCTGTTTCATTTCCCTTTTGTTCAGAAACAGTGTACTGTTATTTCTTCAGACTTTGTATGTAGTAAATCTTAGACCATCTGTGACACTGTGACACCAGGTTTTGGGTGATTAAGGCTTGAGTAATTGTAATAGACATAGATTTCAGATATTTTATTAATGTCTTCCACTTTAATTTAAAGTTCCGCTGTTTGTACATTATCGCCTTATATTTGTTAAAAATAATAATTGGACAATGAAGTAAGTAGTTAAAGGATTGGCTTGCCTAGCTCATATTAGTAGGCGCCATCACGACTCCCGCGAGTGGGAAATCTGGGCCGTGACATTGTTAGCCATGTCAAATGAATTGAGCAAGATTTTACAAAAAAAGGATCAAGACATTGTTAATGTCGTGGTGTTTCTTGACATTACAAAGAAAAGGTTGCAAGATATGAGGGAAACTGGATGGAAATCTCTATTGGATGATGTTTCCTCATTTTGTGATAGGCAGGATATTTTGATTCTGAAGATGGACGAGTCTTACTTTCCCGGTAAGTCTAATATTTGTTACTCACATCACTTGCGTGTTGAAATCTTTTATGCTGTGATTGATGTGCAACTTCAAGAGCTTAATGAACGTTTTGATGTTGTGAGTAGTGATTTGCTTCTTGGGATGGCTAGCTTGAGTCTAGTTAATTCCTTTGCTAATTTTGATAAGGATAGAATAATGACATTGGCGAAATGTTATCCAAATGAGTTTGATAAATTGCAGCTTCGGGATTTGAGTTATCAACTTGATACCTTCATAATTCATATGCGAGGTGATGATCCCATGTTTTCCAACTTGCAAGGAATTAAAGTGTGACGACCCGGCCAGTCGTCTCATGAGTTACCGCTCCGTTTCCCCCATGTCTGCTTATTTATGCTTCGTTATCCGTGTTTTATGTGATCAAGTTGTTTAGTTTGCGTTCGTTGTGGTTCTGGAAAGAAATGAGACACTTAGTCTCTTTAAAGAAGGTTTAAGATGGAAAAGTCAACCGGATGTTAACTTATGTGTTAGAGGGATTGGATGTGAATTTCGATGGTTCGGTTAGCTCCGGGAGGTGATTTTTGACTTAGGAGTGTGATCGAAAGTGGTTTTGGAGGTCCGGTGTAGAATTAGGCTTGAATTGGCGAAGTTAGTATTTTGGCGAATTTCGGTTGATAGGTGAGATTTTGATCCGAGGGTCAGAATGGAATTCTGAGAGTTGCTGTAGCTTCATTATGAGAATTGGGATGTGTGTGTAAAATTTCAGGTCATTCGGACGTGGTTTGGTTGGGTTTTTGATCGAAAGCGTGTTTCGGAAGTTTTTAGAAAACTTAGACTTGAATTCGATGCGAATTGAAAGATTTGGTGTTGTTTGAGGTGTTTTGATGATCGGAACAAGTTTGAATGAGGTTTTAGGATGTGTTGGTGCTTTTGGTTGAGTTCCCGGGGGCCTCGGGGTGATTTCGGATGGTTAACGGGAAGTTTTGAGTCTTGGAAGGTTGCAGAAATTGCAGCAGCAGTTGCAGAGGAATTTTGGCCATCGCGTTCGCGTGGGGCTGGTCGCGAACGCGTAGAAGGAATTTGGAAGGCAGGCATTTTTCTCTTCGCGTTCGTGGTTGAGGGTCCGCATTCGCGAAAGTTTAATTTCTGGTGCTTCGCGTTTACGTCTGAAGGCTCACATTTGCGGAGGGTGAGCAGCTCGCGCTTCGCGTTCGCGAGGTAGGCATCGCGTTCACGAAGGGATGTGATCTCAGTGCTTCGCGTTCGCATGGGTATGTTCGCGTTCGCGTATAAGGATCTGGGGTCCAGTGAGTTTTGCTCTTCGCGTTCGCATAGGGTGTGTCACGTTCGCGTAGCTTTAGGTGAAGTGGTCATCGTTTCGCGTTCGCGTTGGGAAATTTTTGGTCAAAGTAAAATTGTGCTTCACGAACGCGAGGGTTTGACCGCGTTCGCGAAGAAGGAAGGGTCAGACCTGGGCAGTGAGTTTATAAACATTTCATCCGCGAGTTTTAGCCATTATTCCACCATAGTTGAGTATTTTGAGAGATCTTTGAAGGGAATTGAAGAGGGATTCAAGGAGAAGTGATTGGAGGTAAGTTATATGAACAAAAAACATGATTTTATTGTGAAATTAACCTAGATATTCATGAAAATTTAACCAAAAATGGAAGAACTAGGGCTTGGGATTTTGAACCTTTGAATTGGGATTTGAGGGGTCATTTGGACTCCGATTTTGGTGTTCTTTATATGCATAGACTCGTGGAGTGATAAGGAACCCGTTGATGTAAAAATTTCTGAATTTTGAGATGTGGGCCCGGGGCTCAGGTTTTTGCTAATTTCGAATTTTTGGTATTTTTCGATTGTTTTCGATAGGGCTTTGTTCCCTTAGAACATTGCGACGTATTCGTTCTGCTTTTGGATAGATTCGACGCATGTGGAGGCCAATTCAAAGGGCAAAGGCGTTGCGAGCTAGAGAATTAGCCGGTTCGAGGTGAGTAATGATGTTAAATGATGTCCTGAGGGTTTGAAACCCCGGATTGCACATCGTAGTGCTATATTGAGGTGACTTGCTCGCCGGATAGCGAGCGTGGGTTGGAGCACCATTGGGGATTGTGAATTGGTCCGTCCCGATTGATGAAATTACTACTTATTTGAGTGAAACTTATTTGTTATCATCATGATTTGTGCTAATTGCCATATTTTGGCTTCGTGCCAATTATTTGAACCCTTCGGGGAGTTTGACTGATTTTTCCTCACTTTACTTGTTAAAAATCATATCCTTGGTCATATTTCTATCTGTTTTGGAACGATTTGAGCTGGTTTATCACTCTAATCCTAAATGAGAGGAAAATGTGGGCTGAGATCCCTACTTTCTATTATTGTGCCGAGAGGCTGTGAGGTAAAATGACTGGGGGGGGGGGGTTGAGAACCCAATGTGAGGATATTATATATGTTATGGATCGGGCTGCACGCCACAACAATACTTATATGGATCGGGCTGTGCGCCGCAACAATATAGCGCTTGGGCTGTAGGAGCCCCTCCGGAGTCTGCACACCCCTAGTGAGCGCAGTCGACTATCTATATGGACCGGGCTGCACGCCGCAGCGATGTACGGATCGGGCTGCACGCCGCAGCGGTTATTCTGATTTCTGTTACTATGAGAGATATATGAGCTGAGTGCTGAGAATGAGTGATAAGTGATAAGAGTGAGCCCGAGGGGCGGATTTCTACTTGTTATTACCTGTTTTACCTGATTTGAAGAGATTTCATTCGACTTCTTTGTTGGTTTACTGCTTAAGTGATTTCACTGCTTTGATATAGAATTGCTTTGTGCCTTTACGTGGTTTCATGCTTTCAGCCATTATTTATAATTATTACTCAATGGGTCGGAGTACTCACATTACTCCCTGCACCGTGTGTGCAGATATAGGCATAGCAGAGTCCGCTCCTGAGTGCTGATCCTCCCAGTCCAAGCAGTGATTTGGAGACTACGAGGTAGCTGTTGGCGTCCGCAGCCCCCGTGCCTCCCTATCTTATTATTTTCATGTTCTTAGAACTATTGTATCAGACTTAGTATTCAGCAGACTTGTATCCAGATTTTTTAGTTGCTCGTGACTTGTGACACCCCGGTTTGGGCTGTGTCGGGGTGGTTTCCCCTATTGTTATCGTTATTTCCGCAAATTATGACTATCACATTATGTTTAATAGCTGTTTATGGTATGTAACTGTTTAAAAGAGGTGTTCTGTTTGGTCTGGCTGGCCTTGTCTTCACGAGAGGCGCCATCACGACCGGGTTTGGGAATTGGGTCGTGACAAGTTGGTATCAGAGCCTAGGTTACTAGGTCTCACGAGTCATGAGCGAGTTTAGTAGAGTCTCGCGGATCGGTACAGAGACGTCTGTATTTATCCTCGAGAGGCTGCAGAACCTTTTAGGAAAACACTTCATATTCTTGAAATTCTTATCGTGTGTACTTGTTGATCCGAGAACTAAATTTCTGTTATTCTATTCTCTCGCAGATGGCGAGAACTCGCGCTACTGGACGAGGTGGACGACCACCAGTACCACCTACTGAGGCCACCAGAGGCCGTGGACACGGTCGTGGTCGTGGTAGAGGCAGAGCAGCGAGGGCAACACCTGTTGATCCACCAGTTGCCCCAGCTCCAGATCAGGCTCCAGCAGCACCAGTTCAAGCACCAGCTGTGCCCATCGTGATCCCGGGTCTACAGGAGGCCTTGGCACAGATCTTGACAGTTTGCACTGGCCTGGCTCAGGCAGTTTCAGCCACCGCAGCAGCAACTACTTCACAGGCCGGGGGAGGCAATCAAACCCCCGTTGCTCACACACCCGAGCAGGTAGTGCAGGGACTACAGACGTCGGAGGCACCTCCAGCTCAGCCGGTTGCACCAGTGCAGGAGTTCAGGGTTCCAGTTATGCCGGATGATGAGCAGCATCGTCTTGAAAGGTTTGGTAGACTCCAGCCTCCGTCATTCAGTCGTGTTGAGGGCGAGGATGCCCAGGGTTTTATGGATAAGTGTCATTGGATGCTCCGTACAGCAGGGATTCTGGAGTCTAATGGTGTGGCATTCACTACCTTTCAGTTTTCTGGGGCTACCTTCACTTGGTGGGAGGCGTATGAGAGGCGTAGGCCTGTTGGTGTAGTGCCCCTTACTTGGCAGGAGTTCTCCACTCTCTTCTTGGGGAAGTATGTACCACAGTCCCGTAGAGAGGAGTTGCGCAGATAGTTTGAGTGGTTGAGACAGGGGGATATGACCGTGTCCCGGTATGAGATGAGGTTTTAAGAGTTGGCTCGTCATGCTGTTTGGATGGTTCCGACTGATCGTGAGAGGATCGGGAGATTTGTTGATGGCCTTAACTACCATCTCCGTATTCTTATGACTAGAGAGAGAGTATTGGGTGCTATGTTCGAGTAGGTGGTTGATATAGCTCGGGAGATTGTGACGGTTCGCCATCAAGACCGAGAGGAGAGGGAGGCCAAGAGGCCTCGAGGTTCTGGCAGTTACAGTGGTGCTCCTTCGAGGGGCCAGTTCCAGCATGGTAGAGGTCGTTCCTTCGGGCCCGCTTAGTCGGCCCGTCCAAAGTATCGTGGGGCATCTTTAGGTCGTGGTTATCATGGGTTTCAGCAGGGCCAGTCATCACTTAGTGCCCTCCCAGCTTAGAGTTCATCTCGTGCCCCATCAGTCCAGGGTTCTTCCGTGCTAGGTCCTTCTACTGGTCACTCCGGTGCGAGGGGTTCTCTTCAGTCCCCTTCCCCAGTACCTGGGAGTTGTTATGAGTGTGGAGAGTTTGGACATATGAGGAGGCAGTGTCCTCATCATGTTGCTAGCTCGTCTCAGCAGAGGGGTCAGCCCTCGACTTCTGCTTTAGTTACTTCACCACCCGCCCAGCCAGATAGGGGTGGAGGTCAGTTAGCCAGGGGTCGCCCCAGAGGGGGAGGTCGATCAGGCGGTGGCCAGGCTCGTTTCTATGCTATTCCAGGCAGGCCAGATGCTATTGCTTCAGATGCTGTCATTACAGGTATTGTCTCAGTCTGCCACAGAGATGCCTCGGTATTATTCGATCCCGGTTCCACCTATTCTTATGTGTCTTCGTATTTTGCTCATAATTTAGGTACGTCCCGAGAGATTCTTGCTTTACCTATTCATGTATCTACCCTGGTGGGCAATACTGTTGTTGTAGACCGTGTGTACCGGTCATGTGTAGTGACTATTGGGGGTCTGGAGACCCGAGTTGATCTATTGCTATTGAGCATGGTGGATTTTGATGTCATTTTGGGCATGGATCGGTTATCTCCATGTCGTGCTATTCTAGACTGTCATGCCAAGACAGTCACATTGGCTATGCCGGGTGTTCCGCGGATCGAGTGGCGTGGTATGACTGATTATGTTCCGAGTACAGTGATTTCTTTTTTGAAAGCCCAGCGTATGGTTGGGAAGGGTTGTCTCTCGTATCTTGCCTTTGTGAGAGATGTTGGAGCTGAGTCTCCCAGTATTGATTCTGTCCCAGTTGTGAGGGACTTCCTTGATGTATTTCCTGCAGACCTGTCGGGCATGCCACCGAACAGGGATATTGATTATGGTATTGACTTGGTGCCGGGCACTCAGCCCATTTCTATTCCGCCATATCGCATGGCACCAGCAGAGTTGAAAGAATTGAAAGAGCAGCTTCAGGAACTCCTAGATAAGGGGTCCATCCGGCCTAGTGTGTCACCTTGGGTGCGCCAGTTCTGTTTGTGAAGAAGAAAGATGGCACAATGAGAATGTGCATCGATTATAGGCAATTGAATAAGGTAACTGTTAAGAACAAGTATCCCTTGCCCCGCATTGATGATTTATTTGACCAGCTTCAGGGAGCGAGAGTGTTCTCCAAGATTGATCTCCGTTCGGGTTATCACCAGTTGAAGATCAGGGATTCAGATATTCTTTAGGCTGCTTTCAGGACTAAATATGGTCACTATGAGTTTCTTGCCATGTCTTTCGGGCTGACTAATGCCCCAGCAGCGTTCATGCATTTGATGAACAATGTATTTCGGCCTTATCTGGATTCGTTCGTTATTTTTTTCATTGATGATATTCTGGTGTACTCCCTTAGTCAGGAAGAGCACGCGGAGCATTTGCGAGTTGTATTGCAGAGATTGAGGGAGGAGAAGCTTTATGCAAAGTTCTCCAAGTGTGAGTTTTGGCTCGGTTCCGTGGCTTTCTTGGGACACGTGGTGTCCAGCGAGGGTATTCAGGTTGATTCGAAGAAGATAGAGGCGGTTCAGAGTTGGCCTAGACCATCTTCAGCCACAGAGATTCGTAGCTTTCTTGGGTTGGCGGGCTATTATCGCCGATTTGTTCAGGGATTCTCATCCATTGCATCGCCCTTGACCAAGTTGACTCAGAAGGGTGCTCTATTTGTATGGTCGGACGAGTGTGAGGAGAGCTTTCAGAAGATCAAGACAGCTTTGACCACAGCTCCAGTATTGGTTTTGCCATCAGCTTCAGGTTCATATACCGTGTATTGTGATGCTTCGAGAGTTGGGATTGGTTATGTATTGATGCAGGAGGGTAGAGTTATTGCTTATGCTTCTCGTCAGTTGAAGCCCCACGAGAAGAAGCTACCATGTTCATGATTTGGAGTTGGCTGCCATAGTTCATGCATTGAAGATTTGGAGGCATTACTTGTATGGCGTATCTTGTGAGGTATTCACTGATCATCGCAGTCTTCAGCATTTGTTCAAGCAAAAGGATCTTAATTTGAGGCAGCGGAGATGGTTAGAGTTGCTTAAGGATTATGATATCACCATATTCTATCATCTAGGAAAGGCTAATGTAGTGGCCGATGCTTTGAGCCGTAAGGCAGTGAGTATGAGGAGTTTGGCGTATATTCCAGTTGGGGAGAGACCCCTTGCAGTTGATGTTCAGGCCTTGGCCAATCGGTTTGTGAGATTAGATATTTCGGAGCCCAGTCGGGTGTTGGCTTACGTGGCTTCTCGGTCTTCTTTATATGATTGCATCAGAGAGCGCCAGTATGATGATCCGCATTTGCTTGTCCTTAAGGACAGGGTTCAGCATGATGATGCTAGAAATGTGACCATTGGTGATGATGGAGTGTTAAGGATGCAGGGCCGGATTTGCGTGCCTAATATGGATGGGCTTCGGGAGTTGATATTGGAGGAGGCCCATAGCTCGCGGTATTCCATTCATCCGTGTGCCGCTAAGATGTATCAGGATCTTAGACAGCATTATTAGTGGCAGAGAATGAAGAAAGATATTGTGGGGTTTGTAGCTCGGTGTCTCAATTGTCAGCAGGTGAAATATGAGCATCAGAGACCGAGTGTCTTGCTTCAGCTGATGGTTATTCCTGAATTGAAGTGGGAGAGGATCACTATGGATTTTGTTGTTGGACTTCCTCGGACTTTGAAGAAGTTCGATGTTATTTGGGTGATTGTAGACAGGCTGACCAAGTCCGCGCACTTCATTCCTATCGGTACTACTTATTCTTCAGAGCGGCTGGCAGAGTTATATATTCGGGAGATTGTTCGGTTGCATGGTGTCCCAGTTTCCATCATTTCAGATTGGGGCACTCAGTTTACTTCCCAGTTTTGGAAGTCTGTTCAGCGAGAGTTGGATACTCAGGTGCAGTTCAGCACAGCTTTTCACCCTCAGACGGACGGGCAGTCCGAGCGCACTATTCAGATATTTGAGGATATGCTACGCGCATGTGTTATTGATTTCGGAGGGTCATGGGATCAGTTTCTACCGCTTATAGAGTTTGCTTATAACAACAGCTACCAGTCGAGCATTCAGATATCTCTATATGAGGCTTTGTACGGGAGGCGGTGTAGATCTCCAGTTGCCTGGTTCGAGCCCGGTGAGGCTAGGCTGTTGGGGACAGATTTGGTTCAGGATGCTTTGGATAAAGTGAAGGTAATTCAGGAGAGACTTCGTACGGCGCAGTCGAGGCAGAAAAGTTATGCGGACCGGAAGGTTCGAGATGTATCCTACATGGTTGGTGAAAAGGTCCTATTGAAGGTTTCGCCCACGAAGGGTGTTATGACATTCAGAAAGAAAGGAAAGTTGAGTCCGCGATTCATTGGACCTTTTGAGGTACTTCAGAGGATTGGGGAGGTGGCTTATGAGCTTGCCTTGCCACCCAGCTTGTCGAGTGTGCATCCAGTTTTCCATGTTTCTATGCTCCGAAAGTATACTGGGGACCCGTCCCATGTTCTGTATTTCAGTACAGTTCAGTTGGAGGGTGACTTGACTTATGATGTAGAGCCAGCAGCTATTTTGGAGCGACAGGTTCGAAAGCTGAGGTCAAAGGATATAGCTTCAGTGAAGGTGCAGTGGAGAGGTCGGCCCGTGGAGGAGGCTACCTGGGAGACCGAGCGGCAGATGCAGAGCAGATATCCTCACCTATTTGAGGCTTCAGGTATGTTTCTTGACTCGTTCGAGGACGAACGTTTGATTAAGTTGGGGAGGATGTGACGACCCGGCCAGTCGTCTCATGAGTTACCGCTCCGTTTCCCCCATGTCTGCTTATTTATGCTTCGTTATCCGTGTTTTATGTGATCAAGTTGTTTAGTTTGCGTTCGGTGTGGTTCTGGAAAGAAATGAGACACTTAGCCTCTTTAAAGAAGGTTTATAATGGAAAAGTCAACCGGATGTTGACTTATGTGTTAGAGGGATCGGATGTGAATTTCGATGGTTCGGTTAGCTCCAGGAGGTGATTTGTGACTTAGGAGTGTGATCGAAAGTGGTTTTGGAGATCCGGTGTAGAATTAGGCTTGAATTGGCGAAGTTAGTATTTTGGCGAATTCCGGTTGATAGGTGAGATTTTGATCCGAGGGTCGGAATGGAATTCCGTGAGTTGCTGTAGCTTCGTTATGAGAATTGGGATGTGTGTGTAAAATTTCAGGTCATTCGGACGTGGTTTAGTTGGGTTTTTGATCGAAAGTGTGTTTCGGAAGTTTTTAGAAAACTTAGGCTTGAATTCGATGTGAATTGAAAGATTTGGTGTTGTTTGAGGTGTTTTGATGATCGGAACAAGTTTGAATGAGGTTTTAGGATGTGTTTGTGCTTTTGGTTGAGGTCCCGGGGGCCTCGGGGTGATTTCGGATGGTTAACGGGAAGTTTTGAGTCTTGGAAGGTTGCAGAAATTGCAGCAGCAGTTGCAGAGGAATTTTGGCCTTCGCATTCGCGTGGGGCTGGTCGCGAACGCGTAGAAGTAATTTGGAAGGCGGGCGTTTCGCTCTTCGCATTCGTGGTTGAGGGTCCGCATTCGCGAAAGGTTAATTTCTGGTGCTTCGCGTTCGCGTCTGAAGGCTCGCGTTCTCGGAGGGTGAGTGATCACGCCCAACTCTAGTCCTAAAAAGGATAAGCGGTCGCTGCAAATATAATCCGGTCTAAAAGTCCGGAGTCGAATCCCACAGAGAACTAAGGTTTTGCTGTAATTGTTCAATATCGCAAAGAAGACAAGTTTGAAAAATTTCTAAATTATAAAAATTGAGATTTATATTTCTAACTAATTAACCAACAAATACTATAAAACGGTAAAATTATCAACTAACGAGACAAAGGTTTGGAGACTAAATTAAGGAGGTCTAGAGTTATGATTTCCCCAATTATTGATTTCATTAGTTGTATGTTTCTTATAGCTTTGACTTAGTTGTCTCTATCAATCATGAACTCTCCAGCTATCATAACTCTCTCTCAAGCAATTATAATAATTTACTAGACGCACTCTCTCAAGCTATGCTAGCTAGATTCACATTACAGTTCACTTAGATTGCACCCGAGGTATCGTTATCTCTAATCCAACCTCTAAACCCTCGGTTATGACTCTCGGCTATACTCCGGGAGTGATGTTGTTCAAACAACTACCTAAATATGCACTCTCTCTCAAGCAGATACATAATAAATAGGAACGGCTAATTGAGGATCCTTTCAATTAACCACAATCAAAACGTAGTTGAACAAATAGAGATAAACAACCAATTCAAAACTATATTATTATAATAACCAAATCATCCCCAACGGGTTCCATCAAAACCCTAGAAAACGAATTAGCTATTCATAATAGTATGTAAAACTACAATACTAAAAATCATAACCAACAATGAAAAAATAGGGAGAAGAAGGAAAAACTCGTTGAAGAATTCCGCATCTTGCTCCTATTGTGTTCTTGACTCCTTAGGTCGAATCTCCGGTCTCCTTAGCCTCCTTAGGTCTAAATTATGTCAAAAGTATGTCCTCCTCTCTTCAAAATAGGTTTAGGACCCCTTTTATACAAGTTGGAATAGTGTAGGGCCGAAATAACCTTGTCCCGGACGAAATAGGAGTTCTTTTTGACGCCTGGAGCGGCGCGGCCGCGGCCAAAACGCGGTAGGACCGCGGCCAGACAAGCTCTCTGATTTTCTGCCGCGGTTAGTTCCGCGGTCGCGGTTTCGACTGCGTTTTTCACCCTGTTCCGTTTGAAATTTTGAAAAACGTAAAACATGAAAGTGGTATCCCTTTGAGTTAGCTTTCCAACCATATATTCTGTAGCCCAAATGAAGTTTTGAGCAAAAAGTTATGTGCATTTTACTAGACAGTGCGCAATATGCCTACTCGAGTCTTCGTTTGTTCTCAACTATCAAATTTGACCCCCGAACACGATCCCGGCTTAATTCCTTGAGCTTTTACTCAGACTTCAAAGCTTCAAATCACTTAAATTCATTCCATAATATCTATATAGCTCGGAATCACACCTACAAGGCATAAAACACACAATTAGTGCAAAACACTATCGATTAAAGCGCAAACTCAACTAAAGTGCAGTAAATTAGAGTGTAATAAGCGACTAAAATACGTAATTATAGCCTATCATCAGTGAGCAGCTTACACTTCGCGTTCGCGAGGTAGGCATCATGTTCGTGAAGGGATGTGATCTCAGTGCTTCGCGTTCGCATGGGTATGTTCGCGTTCGCGTATAAGGATCTGGGGTCCAGTGAGTTTTGCTCTTCGCGTTCGCATAGGGTGTGTCGCGTTCGCGTAGCTTTAGGTGAAGTGGTCATCGCGTTCGCGACTGGAGTGTCGCGTTCGCGTAGGGAAATTTTTGGTCAAAGTAAAATTGTGGTTAGCGAACGCGAGGGTTTGACCGTGTTCGCGAAGAAAGAAGGGTCAGACCTGGGCAGTGAGTTTATAAACATTTCATCCGCGAGTTTTAGCCATTTTTCTACCATAGTTGAGTATTTTAAGAGCTCTTTAAAGGGAATTGAAGAGGGATTCAAGGAGAAGTGATTGGAGGTAAATTCTATGAACCAAAAACATGATTTTATTGTGAAATTAACCTAGATATTCATGAAAATTTAACCAAAAATGGAAGAACTAGGGCTTGGGATTTTGAATTTTTGAATTGGGATTTGAGGGGTCATTTGGACTCCGATTTTGGTGTTCTTTATATCCATAGACTTGTGGAGTGATAAGGAACCCGTTGATGTAGGAATTTCTGAATTTCGAGATGTGAACCGGGCTGCACGCCGCAACGATGTACGGATCGGGGTGCACGCCGCAGCGGTTATTCTGATTTCTGTTACTGTGAGAGATATATGAGCCGAGTGCTGAGAATAAGTGTTAAGTGATAAGAGTGAGCCCGAGGGGCGGATTTCTACTTGTTATTACTTGTTAAATTACTTGTTTTACCTGATTTGAAGAGATTTCATTCGACTTCTTCTCTGGTTTACTACTTAAGTGATTTCACTGCTTTGATATAGAATTGCTTTGTGCCTTTACATGTTTTCATGCTTTCAGCCATTATTTATAATTATTACTCACTGGGTCGGAGTACTCACATTACTCCCTGCACCGTGTGTGCAGATACAGGCATAGCAGAGTCCGCTCCTGAGTGCTGATCCTCCCAGTCCAGGCAGTGATTTGGAGACTACGAGGTAGCTGTTGGCGTCCGCAGTCCCCGTGCCTCCCCTATCTTATTATTTTCATGTTCTTAGAACTATTGTATTAGACTTAGTATTCAGCAGACTTGTATCCGGATTTCGTAGTTGCTCTTGACTTGTGACACCCCGGTTTGGGCTGTGTCGGGATGGTTTCTCCTATTGTTATCGTTATTTCCGCAAATTATGGCTATTAGATCATGTTTAACAACTGTTTATGGAATTTAAATGTTTAAAAGAGGTGTTCTGTTTGGTCTAGCTGGCCTTGTCTTCACGAGAGGTGCCATCACGACCGGGTTCGGGATTTGGGTTGTGACAAGTTGGTATCAGAGCCTAGGTTACTTGGTCTCACGAGTCCTGAGCGGGTTTAGTAGAGTCTCGCAGATCGGTACAGAGACGTCTGTATTTATCCTCGAGAGGCTGCAGAACCTTTTAGGAAAAACCTCACATTCTTGAAATTCTTATCGTGCGAACTTGTTCCGAGTGCTAAACTTCTATTATTCTATTCTCTCGCAGATGGCGAGGACTCGCGCTATCGGACGAGGTGGACGACCACCAGTACCACCCACTGAGGTCACCAGAGGCCGTGGACGCGGTCGTGGTCGTGGCAGAGGCAGAGCAGCGAGGGCAGCACCTGTTGATCCACCAGTTGCCCCAGTTCCGGATCCGGCTCCAGCAGCACCAGTTCAGGCACCAGCTGTGAGCACGTGATTTTTGCCTCGCTTAAATTATTCCTATAAAATTCATAAAATTAGGATTTTTCTTTTATTATTTGATTTTTAGTTCAAAATATTCTTTAATTTTTCTAATAATCAAGAGATAAAAACGGATAGTTAAAACATGAAATCATATAAATTACATTTTGTCCAAAATTAGTTTTCGAGCCAAGTCTTAAGTCAATAAAGCGGCCGTGCTAGAACCACGGGACTCGGGGAATGCCTTATACCTTCTCCCCGGGTCAACAGAATTCCTTACCCGAATTTTGTTTTCGCGGACCGATAAAAACTAGAGTCAAACCTTCCTTTGACTAGGGATTCAAATAAACGGTGACTTGGTAACGACNTGCAGATACAGGCATAGCAGAGTCCGCTCCTGAGTGCTGATCCTCCCAGTCCAGGCAGTGATTTGGAGACTACGAGGTAGCTGTTGGCGTCCGCAGTCCCCGTGCCTCCCCTATCTTATTATTTTCATGTTCTTAGAACTATTGTATTAGACTTAGTATTCAGCAGACTTGTATCCGGATTTCTTAGTTGCTCGTGACTTGTGACACCCCGGTTTGGGCTGTGTCGGGGTGGTTTCCCCTATTATTATCGTTATTTCCGCAAATTATGACTATCACATTATGTTTAACAACTGTTTATGGTATGTAACTGTTTAAAAGAGGTATTCTGTTTGTTCTGGCTGGCATTGTCTTCACGAGAGGCGCCATCACGACCGGGTTTGGGAATTGGGTCGTGACATAAAGATTTAGCAAAAGCATTGGTTGAAGCAAATCTTGTGTAGACTTATGCACTTGTTTATTTACTCGTGAAGTTTACTTTGATTTTACCTGTTGCTACTGCGAGTGTGGAGAGAGTATTTTCATCCATGAAGAGGATAAAAAATGAAGTGTGAAATATCATTGGTGATCAATATTTAAATGATTGTTTAGTTTGTTACATAGAACGTGAAGCATTTGAAAAGGTAAGTAATTATGCTATCATTGACCGTTTTCAAAATATGAAAACTCGTCGAGAGCAATTGTAAATGAATGATGTACATGTATGTTTTTGTTTACTTAAAGATGAAAGAATTCTGTATGTCGTACTTATAGTTATAGTGACCAACTGATTATGGTAGTATTTGTTAATTGGAACATCTTTCCAATTGTCAGAACATGAAAGAAGTTGTCTTTTTGTACTTTTCATGTGGAAGAAATTTTATGATATTGGTATTACTGTTGAAAATTTTATGATGTGCTCTAAGTTATCATAATTTATTTTCGTTCGATATATTTATCTATATAAATCGAAAAGATGAATAGCTAGAACCGAAGCACAAAGTTGATTAAACCGACTATATATTTATCCCATTTGGACCGTATACATAATAATATATCTATGTGTAAAATTGTCACGACCCAAACTCGGACCCGGACCCGGTCGTGATGGCGCCTCTCGTGGGACAAGGCCAGCCAACTAAACCCAATCTAACCTTTCAAAACAGTTAAAACAGTTCATAAGCAGTTTAAATATGATTTAATAATATTAATTAGCGGAAATTCAACCCGACACTGCCCTAATCGGGGTGTCACAAGTCACGAGCAACTATTAGAATATGAACACAACTACAAGGTCTAAAATATACAGAATAGGACAAGGAACGAAAAGGGAGAAAAGCAGTGCCGCGAACGCTGGCAGTCACCTCACTAAACTCCGATAACTCTGCCTCCGATCAGCCAAAACCCGCTACCGGGTGAACAAATACCTGCATTTGCACGCGAGGTGCAGGGAGAAAAGTGAGTACTACAACTCAGTGAGTAATAAGGTTAAATAACAACTGAGCAGTAAGAAATCACGTAAAGCAAACCATCATGCTATATAGGGGCAGTGTAAAACTCTTGAGTGAAACAGTAAAGCCTTGAAATCTTTAGAAAATATCTTAGCTCAGTTTAAAACCTCTTTTGAAATTGATCTTTTCAGCGGTAACGCAAATGAATGCCAAAAACAAATAGTGCAGATAAGCACAGAATTTCCGCCCCGCGGGCACAACACTCAGTCATCAAGGAATGTCAGAGTATCAGGTCCATATTGCAAGGAGTAGCACAAAACAACAGATAATAGCAGACAAATAAGATAATGCAAACACATCAAACAGTACCGGTACCGCTGCGGCATGCAGCCCGCTCCACATATCGCTGCGGCGTGCAGCCCGATCCATTTATCATCGACGGCGCTCACTGGGGGTGTGCAAACTCCGGGAGGGGCCCCTTACGGCCCAAGCGCAATAGCAAGCCATCTCGTGGCATCAAATCTAGGCCCTCGGCCTCATATTAGTATCAGTATAACACTGCTGCGGCGTGCAACCCAATCCAAAAGTATCCTCACAATACAGGCCCTCGGCCTTACTCAGTCAAGAAAATCACATAAGCCGCTTGGGCAACAATAAAGCATGATGCTCAGCCCAAAAATATATTTAGGAATATAATTTCGAGTGTTTAAGGCACAGTAAACTTGGCTGAGTTTTAAAACAGTGGAAAATACATGACTGAGTTCAAATATATAATTAACACAGTGAGGAATTATCAACAATAATCCCCGAAGGGGTTCAAATAGCTGGCACGAAGCCCAAATATGGCAATCAGCCCAAATTATGATGATAACAAGTAATTTCAGTCAAATATGCAGTAAATTCATCAATCGGGACGGACCAAGTCACAATCCCCAATGGTGCTCTACCCCACGCTCGCTATCCGGCGTGCAAGTCACCTCAATATAGCACTACGATGTGCAAATCCGGGGTTTCAAACCCTAAGGATATCATTTACAATTATTACTCACCTCGAACCGGCAAATCTCTAGCTCGCGACGCCTTTGCCCCTCAAATCGGCCTCCACGCACGTCGAATCTATCCAAAATCATAGCGAACACATCACAATATGCTAAGGGAACAATACTTTCGAAAAATATCAAGAATCTCGAAATTAGCAAAACCCGAGCCCCGGGACCACTTCTCGAAACTCAAAAATTTTTACATCAATAGATTCCTTATCTCCTCACGAGTTCATACATACCAAGAACTCTCAAATCTGAGCTCAAATGACCCATCAAATCCCCAAATCAAATTTCAAAATCTCAAGCCCTAGTTCTTCAATTTTAGGCTTAATTTCCATAAATTTCTAGGTGAATTTCACAATAAAAACGAGTATTGAGATCAAAAATCTTACCTCCAATCGATTCCCCTCGAATCCCTCTTTAATCTCCACCAAGAAGCTCTCAAAATGATCAACCATGGAGGAAAAATGACCCAAAATCGCGGAAATGAGCTTTTAAAACATTCTGCCCAGCTATATATTTCCTTCTATGCGATCGCTGCCAAAACCTCGCGATCGCGATGAACAAATTTTTTTCCAGCCCTCAAAATACTCAATGCGATCGCAACTGAACCTCTGCGATCGCGATGCTGCCTCCTCCAATACAGTGCGATCGCGCTCACCACTACGCGATGGCGTAGAACAAATTCATGCTGCCCCACATTGCCCTATGCGATCGCATTCATACCCACGCGATCGCATAGAGGAACATTGAACTGAACACCACCAGATTTTTCTGCAATTCTCCAAGTCCGAAAAGGCCCATTTAACCACCCGAAACTCACCCGAGGCCCTCGGGACCTCAACCAAACATGCCAACATATCCCATAACATCATTCAAACTTGCTCCAATCATCAAAACACCTCAAACAACATCAAATTACTCAAAACTCATCGAATTCAAGCCTAAGTTTCCTAAAAACTTCCGAAATACACTTTCGATCAAAAACCCGACCAAACGACGTTCGGATGACCTGAAATTTTGCACACACATCACAAATGACATAACGAAGCTACAACAGCTCTCGAAATTCCATTCTGACCCTCGGATCAAAATCTCACCTATCAACCGGAATTCGCCAAAATACTAACTCCGCCAAAGCAAGCTAATTTCTACACCGGACCTCCAAAACCCATTCCGATCACGCTCCCAAGTCACAAATCACCTAACAAAGCTAACCAAATCACAAAAACTCCGATCCGAGCTCATATACGAATAAGTCAACTCTTGGTCAAAGCTTTCAAATTTAAAGCTTTCAACTGAGACTTTTCTTTCAAATTCATCCCGATTTTTTTCCTGAAACCAAAACCAACGATCTACATCAGTCATAATACATATCACGGGGCAAGTCATGCCCGAGAACTGGCGATCAAAGTGCAAAAGCTCAAAACGATCGGTTGGGTCGTTGCAAAAATAATATGGCACCCGAAACCTTCAAATCCTAGATCCGCCTATGAATTGCCGTGGTGTTTCTTGACATTACAAAGAAAAGGTTGCAAGATATGAGGGAAACTGGATGGAAATATCTATTGGATGATGTTTCCTCATTTTGTGATAGGCATGATATTTTGATTGCGAAGATGGATGAGTCTTACTTTCCCGGTAAGTCTAAGCGTAAGTTTAATGTTTGTTACTCCCATCACTTGTGTGTTGAAATCTTTTATGTGATTGATGTGCAACTTCAAGAGCTTAATGAACGTTTTGATGTAGTGAGTAGTGATTTGCTTCTTGCGATGGCTAGATTCAGTCCAGTTAACTCTGCTAATTTTGATAAAGATAGAATAATGACATTGGCAAAATGTTATCCAAAAGAGTTTAATAAATCGCAGCTTCGGGATTTGAGTTATCAACTCGATACCTTCATAATTCATATGTGAGGTGATGATCCCAAGTTCTCCAACTTGCAAGGAATTAAAGATTTAGCAAAAGCATTGGTTGAAGCAAATCTTGTGGAGACTTATACACTTGTTTATTTACTCGTGAAGTTTACTTTGATTTTACCTGTTGCTACTGCAAATGTGGAGAGAGTATTTTCATCTATGAAGCGGATAAAAAATGAAGTGTGAAATAGCATTGGTGATCAATATTTAAATGATTGTTTAGTTTGTTACATAGAACGTGAAGCATTTGAAAAGGTAAGTAATAATGCTATCATTGACCGTTTTCAAAATATGAAAACTCGTCGAGGGCAATTGTAAATGAATGATGTACATGTATGTTTTTGTTTACTTAATGATGAAAGAATTATGTATGTTGTACTTATTAGTTATAGCGACCAACTGATTATGGTAGTATTTTGTTAATTGGAAGATATTTCCAATTGTCATAACATGAAAGAAGTTGTCGTTTTGTACTTTTCATGTGGAAGAAATTTTATGATATTGGTATTACTGTTGAAAATTTTATGATGTGCGCTAAGTTGTCATAGTTTATTTTCGTTCGATATATTTATCTATTTAAATCGAAAAGGTGAATAGCTAGAACTGAAGCACAAAGTTGATCAAACCGACTATATATTTATCCCATTTGGACCGTATAAATAATAATATATCTATGTATAAAATAATATCGCACCCGAAATTTTCAAATCCTAGATCCGCCTATGGATTTGCACATCGTTGTGCTATATTGAGGTGACACACACGCTAGATGACGAGCGTGGGGTCGTGCACCGTTGGGGATTGTGACTTAGTCCATCCCGAATGACTGTCTCACCGCGTATTTGACTGAAAACTATTTGTTATCATCATGTTTTGGGATGAATGCCATATTCGGGCCTCGTGCCAACTATTTGGACCCTTAGGGGATATTTACTGATATTTTCTCACTATTTTGACTTTATACTTGCACTTAGTCATGTTATATACTACTGTTTTCATAACTCAGCCATGTTTACCTTGTTTTAATACATTAAATGATAATTGGGTTGAGTATCATGTTTTGTTGTGGCCCGAGTGGCTTGTGAGATTCTGACTGAGTAAGGCCGAGGGCCTGTATTGTGAGGATACACTGATTATGATTATGAGGCCGATGGCCTGAGATTTGTTCGCCACGAGGTGACTTGTTGATATGAGGCCAAGAGCCTAGTGATGATGCCACGATATGGCTTGATATTGAGCTTGGGCCGTAAACCCTCCAGGAGTCTGCACACCCCCAGTGAGCGCAGGTACCCATTGTGATGTGAGATATAGCCCGAGAGGCTGGTATTGCTTCTGAGATATTGCCCGAGGGACGAATTTGTTGACATTGTGTCCGAGAGGCGATCCTTTATGTGTTTATCTTTCATGTTTTCTTGCCATTTACTTGCTTAATTGTTAAAAAGACATTTTATGAAGTTTAAACTGAACTAAGTGAATGCTCAACTCAACCCACGTGCCCAACTCTCGCTGAACTGCCCTCCAGAAGCGGGAGGTAAACTGCGTACCTCGATCCGAAATGATAGACACGGGCACACATGAAGGCGAACAATCTCTCGAATATAGATCTCAGCTAACCTCTAAGAAGAATAGGAGACTGCCACAGGAATGAAATGCGCTGACTTGGACAGCCTATCAACAATAACCCACACTGCATCGAACTTTCTCCGAGTCTGTGGGAGTCCAACGACGACATCCATAGTGATCCGCTCCCACTTCCACTCGGGAATCTCAATCCTCTGAAATAATCCACTAGGCCTCTGATGCTCATACTTAACCTGCTGACATTTCAAACACCGAGGCACATATGCAACAATATCCTTCTTCATTCTCTGCCACCAATAATGTTGCCGCGAATCCTGATACATCTTAGCGGCTCCCGGATGAATAGAGTACTGGGAACTATGGGCCTCCTCTAAAATCAACTCTCGGAGTCCATCCACATAGGCACACAAACTCGACCCTGCAATCTCAAGACTCCATCATCTCCTAAGGTAACCTGCTTGGCACCTCCGCGCTGCACCGTGTCTCTAAGGATGCACAAATGAGGATGATCATACTGCCGATCTCGGATACGCTCCAATAATGAAGAACGAGCGACTGTGCAAGCTAACACACGACTGGGCTCAGAACCATCCAACCTCACAAACTGATTGGCCAAATCCTGAACATCCAAGGCTAGCGGTCTCTCATCGCCGGAATATAAGCAAGACTGCCCATACTGGCTGACTTCCTACTCAAAATATCGACTACCACATTATCCTTTCCCAGATGATATAAGATGGTGATATCATAGTCCTTCAACAACTCCAACCACCTTCTCTGCCTCAAATTCAACTCCTTTTGCTTGAATAAATACTGAAGACTCTAGTGATCCGTGAACACCTCACATGACGCCCCATATAGATAAAGCCTCCAAATCGTTAACGCGTGGAACAATGTTGCTAACTCCAAATCATGGACCGGATAGTTCTTCTCATGAATCTTCAACTGCCGCGAAGCATAGGCAATGACCTTGCCATCCTGCATCAACACTGCACCAAGTCCAGTACGAGATGCATCACAATAAATTGTATAAGGCCCCAAT
>NW_017670386.1:34369-51443 GCF_001879085.1 Nicotiana attenuata | reverse complement strand
AGTGCGAGTAGCAGAAGTCTGGGCTGCTCCTCCAGCCTGAGAGACGGCTGGTGCTACAGGAAGCAAGCCTGCTCGGGTGACACTCTCCATAAGGCCCACTAGAAGGACCAGAGCATCCTGGAGTAGTGGGGTAGCAATAAACCCCTCTAGGACTTGAGCTGGGCCCACCGGAACTGCTGGGGCCGGAACCTCGTCATCAAAATCAACCTGAGGCTCCGCTGCTTGGGACTGAGCTCTGCCCCTACCTCGGCCTCTAGCACGGCCTCGGCCTCGCCCGCTACCCCTCGCGGGAGCTGCTGCCAGGGGCTCGGGTTGCTAGTCGGTGGATGAGGAAGCGCGTGTTCTCGCCATCTGCGAAAGAACAGAGTAGAAATTCAATTAGCATTGAGAAACCAAACCGCACGATAGGAAAGAATAAATGTGATGTTTTTCTTAACTCTGTAGCCTCTGGGGATAAATACAAACGTTTCTGTACCGATCCCTCAGACTCTACTAAGCTTGTTTGTGAACTATGAGACCCATGTTACCTAGAGCTCTGATACCAACTTGTCACGATCCGAATTTCCCACCCCCGGGAGTCGTGATGGCGCCTACTAATGTGAGCTAGGCAAGCCAATCCTTTAACTACTTACTTCATTGTCCAATTATTTCTTTTTAACAAATATAAGACGATAATGTACAAACAACAGAACTTTAAATTAAAGCAGAAGACATCAATAAAATATCTGAAAACTATGTCTATTACAATTACTCAAGCCTTAATCACCCAAAACCTGGTGTCACAGTGTCACAGACGGTCTAAGATTTACTACATACAAAGTCTGAAGAAATAACAGTACACTGTTTCTGAACAAAAGGGAAATGAAACAGGAAATAGGGATAGAGGGAGATGCCAGGGCCTGTGGACGCCTGCAGGTCTACCTTGGATCTCCGCGTGGACTGAAGGTAGCCTCCGACTACGGTCCAAGAGCTGCTCCAGGATCTGCACATAGTGCAGAGTGTAGTATCAGCACAACCGACCCCATGTGCTGGTAAGTGTCTAGCCTAACCTCGACAAAGTAGTGACGATGCTAGGACCAGACTACCAAATAAACCTGTGCAGTTCAAATATATACAGCGGAAAAGAAATACAGAAATAAACAAGTAAAGATGGGAGGGGGAAACATGCTTCAGGGATTCCGTTTCTTACCAAACTTCTTTAAACATCAAATTTTGCATTTAAGGTCCGAATCGCGTCAAATGGATTCCCTTTCTTACCAAACTTCACAGAATTATGTTAAATCATATATAAGACTGTACCGGGTGCCTGAACCTAAAGACGGGCCCGATACTATCAAGTTTTAATCAAAATTCATTTCAAAACCTTATAAACAATTTCACAAAACAATTTTCTTCAAAAATTCATTTCTCGGGCTTGGGACCTCGGAATTCGATTTCGGGCATACGCCCAAGTCCCATATTTTTCTACGGACCCTCCAGGACCGTCAAATTATGGGTCCGGGTCCGTTTACCCAAAACATTGACCGAAGTCAAATTAAATTATTTTATAGTCAAAAATTGCCATTTTTACAGATTTTCACATATAAGCTTTCCGGCTACGCGCCTGGACTGCGCACGTAAATCGAGGTGATGCTAAAAGAGGTTTTTAAAGCCTCGGAATGCAAAATTCATTTTAAAATCAAGTGATGACCGCTTGGGTCATCACAAACACTTTCACCATCAAGGGAAGCACAACAATAAATTTGAATGTTCTAATCTTACCCAAAAGATACTCTACTTGATTTCTTTCATGTGAAGTAGAACCTTCATACTCAATCAATTTAAGCACATGAACAATAGAAGAGAAAATAGCAATAAAGTTATCCAATGTTTCGAAATGGGATACCCAACGAGTATCACCCGGGCTTTGGATTCCACGTTCTTGATTTAATCCTTCTCCAGTAATAACTTCACCGGACTTAAGTAATTGCTCCAACTCTTCAGCTTGATGATGACGAAGCAAGTCTCTGCGCTTGAAAGATCCTCCAACAACATTCAGCATATTAGTAACATGATCAAAAAATTCTTCAACATCCAAATACTTTTTAGCAATAGCTACAAGTGTTAATTGCAATTGATGAGCGAAGCAATGAATGTAATATGCCGATGAGCTATCTTTCATAATTAAAGTCTTGAGACCACTTATCTCTCCCTTCATATTACTAGCTCCATCATAACCTTGTCCACGTATTTTGGATGTACTTAGTGAGTGATCCGAAAGCAAAGAATATATTGCTTCCGTTAATAAGCATGCCGATGTATCACTAACATGGACAAGGCCAACAAATCGTTCTACCACTTCACCATTCTTATTAACATACCGCAAAACAAGAGCCATTTGTTCTTTGTGCGAGATATCTTTGGATTCATCGGCTAATATACAAAAGTAATCTCCATTCAAGTCTTCAATTATAGATTTCATTGTTTCTTGCACAAGAATTGAAAATATCCTTTTGAATCATAGGACAAGTTAAAGTATCATTTTGTGGAGCATTTTCTAATATTACTTTTCCCACATCCGGATGCTTGTCTCCATGCCATCGCAAATAGTTAGAAATAAGCCTTGCTGAGGATTCACTTTCTTCATGACCTTGGAAAGGTAATCCATGATGCAAGAGAAGTCTTGAAACATCAATTGAGGCTTCCAAGCGCGCTTGGTACTCACTTTTTACCTTCTCAGAATGCTTGTCTAAAACAACTTGAATTGATTGATGATGATTTGATAAATTTAGCATCTTGTTGAAACATTTATTATGGGCACCAGTAATCTCACCGACATGCAAACAGAACCTTTCAAGAGCCTTATTCCAAGCCCTAAAATAACTTTTGGTAAAACATTCACCCGCACTTTCATGAACGATTCATTTTTGAACAAATAACAACATAGACAATATGCGGCATCTTTTTTCACACTATACTCCAACCATCTTGAAAATGAACTTTTGAACCAACTTGGTTTAAATTGGCGCATTCTCCCTCCTATTGTAGTTTTAGGAAATTGATGATTAGTAGGTTGACAAGGCCCATTTTGAATGTAATATCTCCTCGCCTCATCTCATAATTGAGGGCTATAATTAGCAATGTGTATTCTTTCTCCTGGGTCGGTGCTAAATGATTCTGAGTCGAGCTCATCGATAAGATGAGAAAAATTGACATTCGTACGAATTTCTGGAGCTATCGCCTGATTAAACGATGGCACACTAGAACTAGAACTTGGTTGAGAATAATTCATATTTACGACAAATTTATCCATCTCAATCTTTCCTAAAAAATAAATGTTCAATCCAACTCATAATTAATTCAAGGATGTCATATGCATTTTTGGTATAAGTTTGAATTAAGACTGAAAATCTAAACTTCCAATGAACGCCATAAAGGAATCAACAGCAAGAGCAAAACAAATAATGAAAATAAAAACCTGACAATAAAATGCTTTAAAAGCTTATCTGACAATAAAATGCAAAAGCTAATACAATCAGAGATTCAAGAGAACAATATGCACAATAACACAATAAACTATAAATTAAAGATTGAAACAGAGAAAAATAAATAAATTATGAATTGAATAAAAGAAAAACAAGGGAAAAAATAAAGGATCAAAGGAGTTTAGCAACTTGTAAATCTATATTCTTAAATTTTAACCATACCACCAAAAATTTTATTTTCAGAGAAACCCAACATAAAAAAAATAAAAAAAGAAGCAAGAGTATAAGAGAGATTTACAGTCAAATTACAAAGCAGTAGTGCAGCAAGGTGAGGTGAAATGGAAAAATGGACACCATACGGTGGTAGCCAACTGCCGGTGAGTGACAGACTGAAATAGTGAAAATCCAAGAATCCCCAAATTTGGGGCAGCAGCGCAGTAGAAGAGAAGGATTTTGGGTGGGAAAAGTTTTTGGGAAAATAAGGTAGCTTTTGTATTTTAGTGGATAAAGAAAGCACAATAGAAAAGTCAAACAATATTAAATAAGTTAAAAAGTCAAAAAGTAAAACAAAGAATAGATAAGAAAGCAAACAAGTAAACTGTCGTACACCTAACATTAATTGTCCAATAGTACGTACTAATAAAATTTCCAAAAATTCTATGTGTTGCCCTGGCCTCGAACTCCCGCTGGCAGAGAGATATTTTCGGGCCTTTACCACTGGCACCCAGTGGCTGTTTTGTTCATTAGGGTGCCATTTTACTATAAGTACAATATTTCTTTGTGACGACCCAAAGGGTGATCACCTGTTTTCTTACTCAATCTGTGCTTCCGAGGCCTTGAAAATCTCATTTATAGTCGCCTCATTTTGCGTGCGCAGTCCGGGCGCGTAGCCGGAAGGCTCAAATGTGAAATTGTGTGAAAAATGCTAAGTTTTGATATTAAAAGGAATAAATTTGGCTTCGGTCAATATTTTGGATAAACGGACACGGACCCGTGATTTGACGGTCCCGAAGGGTCCATAGAAAAATATGAGACTTGGACGTATGCTCGGAATCGAATTCCGAGGTCCCAAGCCCGTGAAATGAATTTTTGAGTAAAATTGTTTTTCTAGAAATTATTAAGGAAAATTGAAATGAAAATTGATTAGAACGTGTTGGTATCGGGTCCGTATTTTAGTTCCGGCGCCCGGTACAGGTCTTATATATGATTTAAGATGTTTCTGTAAAGTTTGGTTGAAATCGGACGTCGTTTGACGTGTTTCGGACTTAAAATGGGAAATTTGATGTTTTATGAAATTTGGAAGAAATTATGGATTTTGAGGCTTAATTCGATGTATATGATGTTATTTTGGCGATTTGATCGCACGGTTAAGTTCGTAGGATGTTGTTGAGTTAGTGCAAGTGTTTGGATAGGAGCCCCGAGGGCTCGGGAGTGTTTCAGAGGTGTTCCGGAGTGGTTTCAAACTTAGGAAAAATTGCAGATTTTGGCTTCAGCAGTTGCAGGTCCATTTCTTCTTCGCGTTCGCGACGCATCTTCCGCGTTCGCGAAGCTTCCCATTTTCCTTTCATCACATTCGCAGCATTGGCTTCGCGTTCGCGTAGGGTCAATTGACCCTGGGGGGCTCAGCTTTTTTTCTCCTTCGTGTTCGCGCTAGTAACCCCGCGTTCGCGTAGTGTCCAGGACTCCTCCATCGCGTTCGCGTGAAGTCCCACGCGTTTGCATAGAGCAACTTCTGAACCCCCGCATTTTTATTCTACGCGTTCGCGATAACCTTTCCGCGATCGCGATGGCCTGTAAGTGCTACCCTTCGCGAACGCGACCAGCCTGTCGCGAACGCGAAGGGCAATTTTGCCCAGTTATATTTTTAATTCCAAAACAGAACAGTGACGGGATTTATCTCAAGTTTTCACGAGCTCCTTCTTCTCCAAGGTCCTTAGGCGTCCATTGAAGCTTTCTTTCACCAAAACTTCGTGGGTTAGTAATCCTTAACTCGTTTCCTTCATTTTTCATCAACATCTAATGAATTCCTAGGCCTGAAACATGTAATTAAGGGTAGAGATTAGAGAAATAGGTAGGGTTAGAGCTTTTTGATTTTTCTTGATTTAGACCTCGTTTTGGGGTCGAATTTGAAAACAACTTATATATTCGGGCTCGTGGGTGAATGGGGGATTTGATTTTGGTCTGAACCTTGTGTTTTGACCAAGTGGGCCCGGGGTCAATTTTTGGGATTTTGGGAAGAAAGCTTGGAAATCTATAATTAGGCATTGGGTTTGATTTGTTTAGCAGGTATTGATGTTATGAAGTCGTTATTGTATAGATTTGATTGATTTGGAGCCGAATTCGAGAGGGAAAGCGGTTGTTGTGGATTGAATTGGCCGTGGAAGTTTGAGGTAAGTGTTCGGTTTAACCTTAGCTTGAGGGATTAGGAGTTGAATCGTATTTGCTATGTGTTTCTTGTGGAGTGCGACGTATAGGCATGGTGATGAGTATCTATACGTCGGTGTCGAGAATGACCGTGAGTCTTAAATTGATACTTGATGTATTCTTGAATAATATTATGGATGAAATAGTGAGTAGACTTGTGATATTAAGCAAAGGCTTAGCTTATTTTCGTGGAAGTTAATTATGAGTTAAAAATGGTGATAATCGAAATGATAAGAAAAAAATTCGAATTGAGATTGGTTATAGCTGGTCCTCCCTTGCCGGGATGAGTATACTTGTACTGTTGAGTTCCCTTGCCGGGATAGTATAAATTATGGGTAATCCCTTGCCGGGACTGTTGTCATGATCATTGTAAGCTTTTTATTTGGAGCGGGCTGCGCGCTGCAACATTTTTATTACTATTTATATATGGACCGGGTTGCACGCCGCAATAGATATTATATTGGATCGGGTTGCATGCCGCAATAGATATTATATTTGATCGGGTTGCACGCTGCAACAGCTATATATATGGATCGGGTTGCATGCCGCAAAAGTGTTAATTGATAAGGGATCGGGTTGCACGCCGCAACAGTGTTAATTGATAAGGGATCGGGTTGCACGCCGCAACAGTGTTAATTGATAAGGGATCGGGTTGCGCGCCGCAACAGTAGTGTTATCGTATTGTTGTAGATGCTGTACTGTTCTTTCATATATCTATTTGGTTTCTGTAGGTTGATATTGTTTCCCCGAAACATGTACCCCCTCCCTTTTAAACTGCTTATTACCTGTTTATTCTTCCGCCATATATTATATAACTGCACAGGTTTATCTGGAGTCTGGTTCTAGCCTCGTCACTACCTCGTCGGGGTTAGGCCAGACACTTACCAGCACATAGGGTCGGTTGTGCTGATACTACACTCTGTGCTCTTTTGCACAAATCCAGGTGTTGGACAGCAGCTGTAGTAGCGTGGGGGTTAGCCTTCAGTCCAGCGAGACACCGAGGTAGCCTTGCAGGCGTCCGCAGGCCCGACGTCTTTTCTATCTTTATTTCAGTCTGTTATCTCATGTATTTCGAGACAAACAGTTATATTTTCTTTCAAACGGTTGTATTTAGTACTCTTAGTAGTTCGTGAGTATGTGACACCAGTTCTTGGGTAGAGGTTTATGTTGATTTTTCCGCATCGTTGTTCAGATTCTTTAATTTAAGACTTTCGCTTATTTACTTTATTCCGCTGTTTTCATGATATTACTGATAATTGTTAAAAGAGGTAAATTGGTTAATGACAAAGGTAGCTAAGGGTTGGCTTGCCTAGCTCTCATTCGTAGGCGCCATCACGACTCCCGAGGGTGGGAAATCCGGGTCGTGACATTCTTCTACACATATAGATATATACACAGAGTTCCGGCCGAAGTCTGCGGGTGGAGGCGTACCCCCTCGGCTCTATCTAGCGCCCTTGTGTAAATCTGGGGTTTCATACCCTCAGGACATCATTTACAATCATTACTCACCTCGATCCGGTCCAAACTCTAGCCCGCGATGCCTTTGCCCTCACGAATCGGCCTCCACTCGCATGGAATCTATCCAAAATCAGAATCACAACGTCAAAATATGCTAAGGAAACGAAGCCCAAGCGAAAATAATCAATTTACAACATAAATCCCGAAATTACCAAAACTCGTCCCCCAAGCCCACATATCGAAATTCGATAAAATTTACATCAATAGATTCCTCATCTCCCCACGAGTTCATACATATCAAAAGTTCTGAAATCCGACCTCAAATGGTCCTTCAAATCCTCAATCAAAGGCCTAAGTTTTCAAGCCCTAGTTTCCCCAAATTTAACCCTTAGATTCCATTAATTACAGCCCTAATCCGCGAAAAATACCATAGGAACGAGTT
Source organism: Nicotiana attenuata (assembly GCF_001879085.1). Lineage (NCBI taxonomy): Eukaryota > Viridiplantae > Streptophyta > Magnoliopsida > Solanales > Solanaceae > Nicotiana > Nicotiana attenuata. The sequence continues at coordinate 43,655 of NW_017670386.1, read as the reverse complement.
TTAGGTCCAAAATCCTTACCTCAATGAAGTCCCCTTGAACTCCTTCTTCAAATCGCCCAAAAAGCTCCAAAAACCGACTTAGAAATGGTGGAATAGCTCAGAAATCGCGAAGGAAATAATTTATATTTTCTGGCCCAGGGATTTCGCATCTGCGGCCAAAATCCCGCTTATGCGGTCCTTGAACCGTTTCTGCGGTTTTTCACTTAAATCCCAACTTTCGCATCTGCGATGCCTAACTCGCACCTGCGCCATCGCAGGTGCGGTTCTTCTACCGCTTCTGCGGTTCCTGCCAACTTCACCATCTTCCGCTTTTGTGGCCAGTCCTCTGCATTTACGGCGTCGCACTTGCGGTCCCCAATCCGCAGGTGCGGAAACAACAGAAGCAGAAAATCTGCAGCTTCACCAAAAACTCCAAGTCTCCGTGAACCATCCGAAATCACCCCGAGGTTCCGGGGACCCCAACCCTAGGCACAAACATAACCCATAACCTTATTCGAACTTATACCAATATTCAAAACACTTGAAACAATATCGAATCAACCAAAACACATCGGATTCAAGCCTAAGATTCCAAAATCTTCCGAATTTCGTTTTTGATAAAAAACCCAACCAAACCACGTCCGAATGACCTGAAATTTTGCACACACATTCCAAATGACCCAACAGAACTACTGCAACTCTCGAAATTCCATTCCGACCCCAATATCAAAATCTCACCTATCAACCGGAAAATGCCAAAAATCCCAATTTCGCCAATTCAAGCCTAAATCTACTCGGGACCTCCAAAACACATTCCGATCATGCTCCTAAGTCTCAAATCACCTTCCGAAGCTATCCGAGCCATTGGAACTCACATCCGAGCCCTCTAACACATAAGTCGACATCCGATTGACTTTTCCAATTTAAGCTTCCTCAAAAGAGACTAAGTCTCTCAAGCCTTACCAAATCTTTTCCGAACCCGAGCCAACAAACTCGGTCACTCATAGAACCAATAGACAAAGCAATAAGAAGCAGAAATGGGGGAAACGGAGCGGTAACTCATGAGACGACTGTCCGGGTCGTCACATACATGACTAATTAGGTAATCTCGGAAATGGCAAAGAAGACACTACAAAAGGCAACGGAACAAGAAGAGAAAGGTGCATGGGATAAAGTCAAGAACACTGCAAATGACATCAAGAAGAAAGTCGTTGGCAAATGACTTTACTAATATCCTTAATTGTATTGAATGTTAAGTTTTATATACTATCAATGTAAGAACATTATACTAAGTGTAACGTAATTAACCATAACAGATTATTAATTTATTTTTTTGAATTATTATATCAGGGTTGATATAAAAATTTATGTGTTAGTGTTGATCATTTTACAATTAACGTGATAGTATAAAACTTCTTTATACTTGGCACGAATTTGCTACGGAATTGTAACATTAGGCTCGGCACGTCTTGATACTGTAAAAAATTCGATCAGGCGTGGCTTAAACTTTGCTCAATAATAAAATGGGCTCGATCAAACTCGGCTTGATTAGACTCAGTTCGGCTCTACCCTCAAGTCTATGAATGGGATAAGTAAGGTCAGTGAATTGCTATGCGTCCAAGTCCTATGAAAACGGACTCAATTAAATTATATTACCCAAAATGTGATAGTGGAGTATTATTCACAAAAATATAGGCAAAATAGAGAAATCGTGCTTGGGATAAATCAGAATTTCAGTAGGGCAAAATATAAAATTGGCTGATCAGTCGAATTAATTCCATTCGCTAGCCAAGAGATTTACAAATATGTATATTATTTACATATATATAATAAATATATTTATATTTTATCGGATATTACTTTTTGAAGCGACTATATGTATATATATATATATATATATATATATATATATATATATATATATATATATATATATATATATATATATATTATTTCAGAATTACCCGGCTTAGGCCCATGGACTAGTTTTCCCTGTCCAAGCCCTAATGGGTGCTGGATGGGGCACGGGCCTAGCTGTCACGACCCGGATTTCCCAACCTCGGGGTCGTGATGGCGCCTACTCGTGGTAGCTAGGCAAGCCAACTTAATTACCTTTCCATTAATAAACAAATCTCTTAACAATTCATAGCATCAATATAGAACATGAAGTTTAATAATAGCGGAAGTCTGATTTATAATCTGAATCAAAACGCGGAACAATCAACAATAGCCTCTACCCAAGACTGGTGTCACATTACTCACGAACTGCTAAGAGTTTACTAAATACAAGGTCTGAAAGAAACATAAATCTGTTTATCCCGAATACAAAGAGATGACACTAATATAAGAAGAAGGAAGAACGCCAGGCCGCGGACGCCTGCAAGGCTACCCCGGGTCTCTCCGGACTGAAGATATGCTTCCCGAACTAAAGCTGTGCTGCTGCTCGAAACCTGGACCTGTGGAAAAATGCACAGAGTGTAGCATCAGCACAACCGACCCCATGTGCTGGTAAGTGTCTAGCCTAACCCCGGCGAAGTAGTGACGAGGCTAGACCAGACTACACATAAACCTGTGCAATTTCATATATATATAAATATATATATATATATATATATAATATATATATAATCGGAATCGAAATACAAAATAAGAAACAATATGGGAGGGGAACATGCTGTGGGAGTATAAATAAATTCCAAATAAGAGTCATCCAATAAGAAAGGAATACAGCACAACTCAATAGTCACGTAATGAAACAGAAGTTCAGCGAGTGCACGGCATCACCCTTCGTGCTTTTACTCTCGTCCTCACCAACGCAATAACATCGTGCACGGCAGCACCCTTTGTGCTTTTACTCTCATTCCTCACATATATCAATAGAATCGGCACGGAATGGTACATCGTGCGGCACGGCATCACCCTTCGTGCTTTAACACTCTTTCTCATAATAACCAAACAATGCACGGCATCACCCTTCGTGCTTTACACTCTTTCCTTACCATAAACAAACAGTGGACGGCATCACCCTTCGTGCTTTAACACTCTTCCTCACCCAATCAACAATCACAAACAAGGGCAAGAGAAATAAATAAACAATAATGAAAATCCCGGCAAGGAAACACAAAAAACAATAAAAAACCCGGCAAGGGTACAATATCAATAACCAACAACGTCCCGGCAAGGGAATGAATCATTAACTCTTTTCTTTCTTTCACTTTCATCTCATAATTCACATTATCACTTGAGCCAATGCTCCAAAGAGTTACTTATCTCATATACCTTCACAATTTGTATTTCAACCCGAGCCAATACTCCACTAAGTGTCAAGATCACAATTTCTTTCACAAGGTCTTTACAACATATAGAAGTCATCATTTAAGCAAGGAAGGCATAACAACAACCAAACTATTCGCAAATAAGGACTCACAGTCATGCTAGACACCAATGTATAGATACTCGTCACCATGCCTATACATCATACTCGACAATTAGCAAGTTACAAATAAGACTCAACTCCTATTCCCTCAAGCTAGGGTTAAACCAAACACTTACCTCGATGCCTTGAACTCAAGTCAAGCCTCAACTATGGCTTTACCCCGTAATTCCACCTCCAATCCGCTCGAATCTAGCCACAAATTACTTAATTACGTTAATAAACACTAAATGAATCAATTTGAATGCATAAAAAAGAATTTCCCAAAGTTTTTCTCAAAAATTCCAAAATCGCCCCCGGGCCCACGTGGTCAAAACCCGAGGTTCGAACCAAAACCGGGTTACCCATTCCCCCACGAACTCAAATATGTAATTTGTTTTTAAATCAGACCTCAAATCGAGGTCCAAATCCCCAAGTTTCAGAAAACCTAGGTTCTACCCAAAAATCCCAATTTCACCCATGAAAATCCTTGATTTTAAGTGGAAAACATGTTAAATGATGTTAAAGATTGAAAGAATTGAGTAAAAATCGACTTACAAATGATTTGGGATGAAGTTTGTTCTTGAAAAATCGCCTATGGTGTTTGGGTTTTGAAAGAATGGTGAGAAGTAATGAAAATTCGACTAAGTATAAAATTTGCTGGGCCTCGGATATGGGAATTGCGAACTGGGATTCGCAATTGCGAACCCCGACCTGCTAACTTGGGAATTGCGAAGTCAAGTTCGCATTTGCGAACACTGTGCACAATGCCGGACTTCGCATTTGCGAAAAGATGATCGCATTTGCGATCAAACACCCTCCGCATTTGCGAGCACCATGATCGCATTTGCGACCAGTGCCCGGAATTCCCATGTTCGCATTTGCGAGCAAATGAATCGCATTTGCGATCCTATGCCCAGTCCCCAGACTTCGCAATTGCGACTCAAAGCTCGCATTTGCGAGCTCGCAATTACGAGTCTCCTCTTCGCATTTGCGAAAATCACAGAAGACAAAATACCAGATCTTTACCAGTTCAAAAATGCAATGCGTGGCCTATTCAAAACTCACCCGAGCCCTCGGGGCTCCAAACCAAATATGCATACAACCTCAATAACATCCTACGGACTTATCCGTGCGATCAAATCACCAAAATAACATCATATACATCAAATCAAGCCTCAAAACTCATGTTTTTCTTTGTAATTTTCATAAAGCATCAAATTTTCATTTTAAGTCCGAAACACGTCAAACGACGTCCAACTTCAACCAAATTTTACAGAAAGCGCTTAAACCATATATAAGACTTGTACCGGGCGTCGGAACCAAAATACGAGCTCGATACCACAGTCTTTTAATCAAATTTCATTTCCAATTTCCTTAGTAATTTCAGAAAAATAATTTCACAGAAAAATTCATTACTCAGGCTCTAGACCTCGGAATTCGACTCCGGGCATATGCCCGAGTCCCATATTTTTCTACGGACCCTCCGGGACCGTCAAATCACGGGTCCGGGTCCGTTTACCCAAAATGTTGACCGAAGTCAAGTATATTCATATTAATATCAAAATTTAGCATTTTTCACACGGTGTTCATATTTAAGCTTTCCAGCTACGTGCGCGGATTGCGCACGCAAATCGAGGCAACCTTGAATGAGGTTTTCGAGGCCTCGGTAGCATGGAATGAGTGAGAAAACAGGTGATGACCCTTTGGGTCGTCACATTCTCCACCTCTAAAACAACCGTTCGTCCTCAAACGGACAAAAGAAAGAAGTACCTGAGTCGGGGAAAAGATGAGGATAACGACTCCGCATGTCAGACTCGGAGTCGCAGGTCGATGCCTCAGGAGGCTGACCTCTCCACTGAACACGAACAAAAGGGAAACTCTTGGATCTCAACTGACGAACCTGCCGGTCCAAAATAGCTACCGGCTCCTCCTCATAAGACAGATCCTTGTCCAACTGGACAGTGCTGAAATCTAATACGTGGGCTAGATCGCCGTGATACCTCCGAAGCATGGACACATGAAAAACTGGATGCACGGCTGATAAGCTGGGCGGCAATGCAAGTCTATAAGCCACCTCTCCCATTCGATCAAGGATCTCAAACGGACCAATGAACCTAGGGCTAAGCTTGCCTTTCTTCCCAAATCTCATCACGCCCTTCATAGGCGACACTCGGAGCAATACCCGCTCACCAACCATGAAAGCTACATCTCGAACCTTACGATCCGCATAGCTCTTTTGCCTAGACTGAGCTGAACGAAGCCTATCCTGAATGATCTTGAACTTGTTCAAGGCTTCCTTAACCAAATCCGTACCTATCAACCGAGCCTCTCTCGGCTCAAACCATCCGATCGGAGACCGGCACCGCCTACCATACAAAGCCTCATAAGGAGCCATCTGGATGCTCGACTGGTAGCTGTTGTTGTAGGCAAACTCCGCTAAAGGCAAGAACTGATCCCATGAACCTCCAAAGTCAATAACACAAGCCCGGAGCATATCCTCCAAAATCTGAATAGTCCGCTCGGACTGACCGTCCGTTTGGGGATGGAATGCTGTGCTCAACTCGACCCGTGTGCCCAACTCTCGCTGAACTGCTCTCCAGAAGTGCGAGGTAAACTGCGTACCCCGATCTGAAATGATTGATGCCGGCACACCATGAAGGCGAACAATCTCCCAGATATAAATCTCAGCTAATCTCTCGGATGAATAGGAGACTGCCACAGGAATGAAATGCGCTAAATTGGTCAGCCTATCCACAATGACCCAAACTGCATCGAACTTCTTCCGAGTCAACGGAAGTCCGGTAACGAAGTCCATAGTGATCCTCTCCCACTTCCACTCGGGAAGCTCAATCCTCTAAAATACACCACCAGGCCTCAAATGCTTGTACTTAACCTGCTGACAATGCAAACAACGAGCCACATATACTACGATATCCTTCTTCATTCTACGCCACCAATAATGCTGTCGCAAATCCTGATACATCTTCGCAGTGCCCGGATGAATAAAGTACCGGGAACTATAGGCCTCCTCTAAGATCAACTCTCGAAGGCCATCCACATTAGGCACACAAACTCGCACCTGCAATCTCAAAACTCCATCCGCATCTAAGGTAACCTTCCTGGAACCTCCTCGCTGCACCGTGTCTTTAAGGACACACAAATGGGGATCATCAAACTGTCGATCACGGATACGCTCCAATAATGAAGAACGAGCGACCGTGCAAGCTAATACTCGGCTAGGCTCAGAAATATCCAACCTCACAAATCGATTGGCCAAGGCCTGAACATCCAAAGCAAGCGTCCTCTAGCTGATCGGAATATAAGCAAGACTACCCATGCTGGCTGACTTTCTACTCAACGCATCGGCCACCACGTTGGCCTTCCCCGGATGATATAAAATGGTGGCATCATAATTTTTCAATAACTCCAACCACCTCCTCTCCCTCAAATTCAACTCCTTTTGCTTGAACAAGTACTGAAGACTCTTATGATCAGTGAACACCTCACAGGCCACGCCATATAAATAGTGCCTCAAAATCTTCAAGGCGTGAACTATGGCTGCCAGCTCTAAATCATGCACCGAATAGTTCTTCTCATGAATCTTCAACTGCCTTGAAGCATAGGCAATGACCTTGCCATCCTGCATCAACACTGCTCCAAGCCCAACACGGGAAGCATCACAATAAATAGTATAGGGCCCTGAATCTGTGGGCAAAACTAACACCGGTGCCGTAGTCAGAGCTATCTTGAGCTTCTAAAAGCTCGCCTCACACTCATCCGACCATCTGAACTGGGCACCCTTCTGGGTCAATCTGGTCATCGGGGCTGCAATAGATGAAAATCCCTCCGCGAACCGACGATAGTAGCCTGCTAACCCCAAGAAACTCCAAATCTCTGTAGCTGATGCTGGTCGAGGCCAGTTCTTGACTGCCTCAATCTTCTTCGGGTCCACCTGAATACCCTATGCTGATACAACGTGACCCAGGAATGCAACTGAACTCAGCCAGAACTCACACTTGGAGAACTTGGCATATAACTGACTATCCCCAGAGCCTGAAGAACCACTCTAAGGTACCACAGTATAAAGAACAGAGCAAGAGACTCCAAGAAAGCAAACTAAATCATAGATACGAAACTTTCCCTACAAAGGGGCTGGCTTCAACAACCCATAAGGGACGGCTTGCCAAGCTACACAAACAGTTAATGTGCTTATAGTTGCAAAAGTTTTCCTACAAAGGGGCTGGCTTCAACAACCCATAAGGGACGGTTTGCCAAGCTACACAACTCAGAAAACTTTTGTACTATAACCAACGTTAGCTGTTTATAACTCAGAAAACTTTCGTACTACAATAAGCTAACTTTCTTAGAGTATTCTTACTCTATTTTCATACATGGACCGGCCTTTCCATCCATTCGAAAGAAAGAACAAGAGGGAAATTTGGAAAGCACTCATATGTAATATATCACAAGAGGTTTTACAAAGGTTACAAGATGATTGCAAGATGATCTTCTAACTACTACAAGACCTCCTTTATATAGGGCTAGGAGGTTATTACAAGACAAACTTACATGATAAAATAAACCTATCTTACATGGCAAACTTATCTTACAAGTGGGTCCTTCTAAGCATGTGAAGGACTTTAGGCAAAACAACTAAAAAACACCTGAAAACATATGAAAGGGGTGAAATATACATGGTGTAGCATGTGAAAGTATGTGGGAGCATGTGACGCCATGTGAAAGTATGTTGTTGTATGTGACGAAGCATGTAGAGGCATGTGGAAGCATGTGAAAACAAGTTGAAGTGGGGCCCAGATAATATGGAAAGATGTGGAAATTTGTCTTGGCTTGGGTAGGATATTTTTGAGGGTTTTTAGTGGCTAATCTAGGATTATGGTGGGATTAGCAGGGATTTAGGTAATTATTCTTCATTGATTCTAGGGTTTTCTTCTAGGCATCTTTTCAAAGACCTTGTGTAGTAACGCCTGGAATTTGACGGTCCTTCTTCGCGGTGCTCCTTCTCTTTTGGATTGAGAGATGTAATCCGCAACCTTAATCTAGAAATGTCTTGAGTGATCTTTTCTCGGATGACTTCGTATGGGGTTTGATATTCTTTTGCTGCTGCCCGGACTCTTTCCCAGTGAGGATGATTGCTTGTATAATTCCAGCTTGCCCAATCTTTTGGCCATATCTCTTTCGGAATGCACCTATTTTGCTGAAAAAGGATTCTTTGTGCCTCGCTATATTCTTCTTCCATTGATAAAATGGACACGGGAAGTTTCCACCAGAATGATGCCTCTGCTTGCGCCTAGACTTTTCCAGTAATAATCTTTACTGGCCTATGAAATATGAATACCTTTGCTGTGTAGGAATCATCGAAGCATTTCATCCAGTATCTTCTAAGTTTGAACCATAGCAAAAATATTTTAAGAGCTGGTGAAATGTTATCAAAATCCTTGAAGACGTTGCATTTGAATTCCATGAAAATATAATATTGATGGCACAGGTACCAGAAAAACCATAATAGTTCTTGGGGAAAATCCTTGGGTTGAGCTATGAATATATGGCAGAACGGATATTCTGGATTTACCCCATATGGCTTGAGAATGGATCCTCCATGTTGTCGGAAAACTTGGAGCTCGTAATGAGTTCGTGTTTCCATAATAATTGACGGATCAAAGGGATCCATGAGGTTGAACAATTCCGATGGATGATCTGTTGGCTTTGATGAACTTGTTCCTGGTAAACTTGAAAACATGAAGATGTGACTGATTAGTTTTTGCTTTGACTTCAGTTTTGCTGGGGAAAATCTCTTTGAGAATTCTTTTGGTCGAGATAGAAAATCTGCGAGAATATTATCCTTTCCTTTCAGGTGCCTGACGTCAAACTTGT
>NW_017670386.1:0-28142 GCF_001879085.1 Nicotiana attenuata | reverse complement strand
GCGGCGTGTGTCCAAATTCCCCAAAATTTACACTACAGCCTCCTCTCCTTCTCCTCATTACGGATCCAAGCTCCGTTTTTTCTCAAATCCCCTCCAAACCCGTCGAATATCCAAAACCCTAGCGCCGCCTCCACCGTGTCCGGCGGCGTCACCACCCAACCACCACCAAATTAACACCCTTGAACTCCCGTCTTTCCCTCATTCCAAATCCCCACTCATAATCCTTCAAACATCCCTGTAACACCTCGAATTTCAAATCAAATATCAAACCCTAAGAGTTCAATTTGGATTTGGAATCTGTGAGGCCTCTGGTCCAGTTTTCGCAAGTTTAGGGTTCGATTTAGCCACGAAATAATGTTTTTCGTTTGTTCTTGGCAAAGAACAAACGATTAACATCATTTTGAGGCTCAAATCGGAGGCCAGTCGTGTTCAAGTTAAATTGGTGAGTTTTTCTAGTTTGTTTTTGTTTGTTTCACTTGATATTTGAATTTTCTGCTATTGAAACTAGTTAAACCAGTTCTTTTTTTTTAGATTAATCTGTTCGTTTATATTTTTGCTTGCCTAGTTTTCTTAGATTTTTTTTAGGTTTTTGATTTTTCCTTCTCTTTATTCGTATTGATATAGCATGATTCTGATTAGTTCTGTTCAATTTTTTTTTTGATTGGTAATTCAATTCGGATTTCAGTAGCTAATTCAAGCCTTAATTAGGTTCGTTTCAGTTTGTTTCCACATTTTGGAGGCCTGGTTATAATTGGGTGTTGTTTGGGTTATAGCTGAATAATTCTAAGCCCCTGTAGTTAACTCTGGTCATCTTTGACCAAGTTAAAAGGGCTGGGGTTAGTTTAACTTAGGTTAGTAATTTCAGGAGTGAAGTCAAGGGTAATTAGGGTATTTCAATTGGAGAATCCTGCAGTAACTGAAAGTAGAACCCCCTAGAACCTTCTAGGTTGGGATTCCAATTTGAAATTCAGAATTTGAGTAGTATAACTTGGGTGACAAGTCAGGACCCTAAGGACTTTTAAGCTAAAACTGAAAATTAAGAGGGGGCTAAGGTGTAAAGTAAAAATCTGAAAGATGCCCTAGTTATTTGCCTATAAGAGATACCCTACCTTGCAAAAGAAGTGAGCTCTCTGAAGTTTTGAAATCTGAGAGAAGAGAAAATCAAAACAAAGAGAAAATAGCTTATAAATCCAGCAAAAGCTACTGTTTTCGTTAATTTTTCAGTAGTTCTGATTCCCTTCCAATTTCTGAAACTATTTGAATTCATCTGGTTGAGAGATGGCTTAAACTTGTTCATCAAAGTTTGGTGTTAGATTCAGCTGGGTTACTGTTCGATTGGTTTAATTTTAAAGCATTTCAAATCGTTTTCTTGGGTTCTGCTGGTGCAAACTCTTGATACTGCCTGCTGATACTTCGTTTCTGCCTTTTATCTTCAAATTTCCAGGTATCTACTCTCAATTTTGCAGATGTAACTCTTTATTTGAAGATGAAATAAGAGCTGAGGCCTGAACACAGGATTTTCTGTTGAATTTTGGTCTTATAGGCTTTCAATTCTATGAACTATTGTAGAATTAATTAGGTTCTAAAGCTTAAATCTACTTGAGGACTGTTAAAATACTGTAAATAGATGTCTGAGCATGCTGGTTATTTTAGTTTTTTCATACCATCAAATGCATTGATATCATTTTAGCCAAGGTTAATAGATGAGTGTTGATGTAATTGTATGATTTGAAAAGTTATGTTGTCTGCATTTACATGGATGGAGGACGCATCAGTAGCTTTAAATTCATGATGTATTAGTAAGTCACTATAGTTAATTTTAAGTGTGTAATCAGTGTGGTATTATAAGGAGTTGCTATACATTTTGCCACTGGTTTTTGCGCTTAATTTGTGAGTCAGATCTCTGGTATTTTGAGCTTGAACACCTGGGTTCTCAAACTCATGCTGGGCTTATTTTTGTGTTTAATACAATCATAGCCATTTGTGCACAAAGTTGTGATTGGGTCTGTTAAGCTCAGGGACATTTAGTTTGTGTCTTGGCCTGTTTCATATGTCATTTTGGTAAGATTGAAATTGTAGGACTTAAAAATATTAATATGAAGCTGATGTTATTTAAATTCTTAATTGGCATTCAAATCACTTTGAACTATGTCTCCAGCTCATTAACGTTAGTATTGAGTTGTGATTTGGGCTATTAACTTTAGCCCAGTTGTGCTGAAGCTTTCCTTTTAACTAGCAGACCATTGAATGGGCTTTCACGAATAAGCCCAGCTGTGCTTCAGGCGTGTCTTTGCGTTTGGCAAATGGACGTTTAGCCCACAGCCCATTTAGTTCTTCTTCCGCAATTAGATACTGCCCACTTCGTTTTTTATCACCTAGACTTAGTTTAGAGTTTGAGCTTGAAATCAATATGACTTTAGTCAATTAATAGGATCCTTAGAACAGTTTGAGGAGGGCCATATTAGATAACAAATTAGTCAATGGTCTTCCCGAATTTTAATTAGGACCTCCGCTTAACATAAAGTTGAGGCGTGCCATGCCAAATGAAATCCTAAAAATGCGTGGCCCTCTCTAATTATGCCTTTAAAATTCTTAGAACTCGGGATGTACCGTTTAGTGAATTTCACGGTCTCCCGCAAAGATAATAAACACGTTAGTTGCTTTAGGTCCGTTGCTTAAATAATTTTACCTTCCTAAATACGGGTGCACATTTATGTGACCCAAATTCAAATCTCAACGAAGTCGAAATGTGTCAAAAACCACGGGTGCATTTATGTGACGTGGTTCGAGACGCGTTTTCACGACGTTGTAATTCTTTTTTAAAAAAAAATAATAATAGAAGTGGTTTAAAGTTAAAAAGCGCATAAGTTAAAACATGTATTAAAATCAGATTTTTAGCCATTTATAATAATTTAAGCGACCGTGCTAGAACCACGAGATCCGGGGGTGCCTAACACCTTCCCTCGGGTCAACAAAATTCCTTATTCAGAATTTCTGGTTCGCAGACTCCAACTGGGAAGTCGAAATTTTTCTTGATTTGGGATTCAAGTTAAACCGGTGACTTGGGACACCAAAAGACAATCCTATCCCAAGTGGCGACTCTAAAAACAAATAAATAATCCCATTTCGAATAATGTCACTTTAAATGGAAAAACTCCCTTATACATTATCCTTCGGTGTAGGTATGTAAAAAAGGAGGTGTGACAGTGGCTATTTTGGACAGGCAGATCAGAAAGTGTAGGGCAAAGAACATAGCTTCAGTAAAGGTTCAGTGGCGGGGTCAGCCGGCCGAGGAGGCGACTTGGGAGGCCGAGCAGGATATGCGCATCCAGTACCCTCATCTTTTCACTACTTCAGGTATGTTCTCTATGCTCGTTCGAGGACGAACGAATGTTTAAGTGTAGGAGGATGTAACGACCCGGCCGGTCATTTTTGGAAATTATGCTCCGATCCCCCATTAACTGCTTCCCCCAAGTTCATTTATGCTATTTTGGTTTGCCGGGACGTTCGGTGTTGAGTTTTGGAAAGTTTTGGGACACTTAGTCCCTAAATGAGAGCTTAAGTGTTGAAAAGTGGTCCGTAGTCGGAACATTATGAAGACGGCCTCGGAATGGAAATCTGATGGTTCCGTTAGCTCCGTTAGGTGATTTTGGGGTTGGGAGCGTGTTCGGAATGTATTTTGGGAGCTCGTAGCTCATTTAGGCTTGAAATGCCGAAGTTTAAATTTTTGAAGTTTCCGGTTCAATAGTGAGTTTTTGATCCGAGGGTCGGATTGGAATTCTGAAAGTTGCAGTAGCTCCGTCATGTCATTTGGGATGTGTGTGCAAAATTTCAGGTCATTCGGACGTGTTTTGGTTAGGTTTTTGTTCGAAAGCATATTTGGAAGAAACTTGTAGTTCTTAGGCTTGAATCTTTGATTTAATCGAGTTTCCGGTATTGTTTTAGGTGTTTAAAGGATTGGTACAGGTTTGAATAAGGTATTAGGTAGTATTGGTGCTTTTGGTTGAGGTTCCGGGGGCCTCAGGATGATTTCAGGTGGTTGACGGAAAACTTTAAAGTTGAATGAATTGCTGGAGGTTCTGTCATCTAGTATTTCCGCTTCTGCAGCTTGGGAAGCGCAGAAGCGGAGCCGTAGAAGCGGCTAGGCAACCGCAGGAGCGAAATTCGAGTGCTTCTTCAGTTTTCGCAGGTGCAGAAGTTTAACCGCAGAAGCGGTTACGCACCTGCGAGATAGTAGTCGCAGATGCGGTCCTTGGAATTTTGTTTGAAACCGCAGAAGCGGTAATGAATCCACATAAGCGGCAACCGCAGGTGCGGTGAAGGGCCGCAGAAGCGGAAATCTTGACTTTAATGAAGAACCGCTGAAGCGGCTCGTGGTCCGCAGAAGCGACCGCAGAAGCGGTCCCTTGTTCGCAGAAGTGGAAACCCCTGGACAGAAATAGAGATGTCGAGGGTTTGAGTTCATAAGTTGCAAAATCAATTGAGAACTCGGTTTAAGGCGATTTTGAGTGGGATTTGAAGTGAAGATCACTGGTAACGTTTCTTTGGTCCCTTCTTGTTATATTTCATCATTATATAGTTAAATACATCATGGGAATTCGAATTTAGGATCAAAAATTGGATAATTTGGGGTAAAACTTTATCGGCTAAATTATTGAGTTTTGAGTGAGCATTTGACCTCCGATTTGGGAGATTCTTATATGGTTAGACTCGTGAGAGTACGAGGGTTCTGAAAATGTAAAAATTATTCGATTCCGAGACGTTGGCTGGAGGGGCATTTTGGTCATTTTACCTATTTGCGCCCTAGCTGTAAATTTATTAGCGGAATTAGTTTTTTGCAATATTATTTACAATGTGTAATAGAATTGAATGGATTTGGGCCATTTGGAGTCGAATACTCGTGGCAAGAGCGTGGTTTCTAGTTGATATTGAGCCGGTTCGAGGTAAATGGATTGTCTAACCTTGTGTGGGGGACTTTGTCCCTTAGGATGTGATATTTGGTAATTGAATGCCTTGTACGTGAGGTGACGAGCGCGTACTTGAGCTAATTGTTGAAAAATCCGGTTTTTACTTAAGATATTGAGACAGAGTTTCCTTCATATTTGCCTTGTTTTACTTGCAGTTATAACCTATGTTAGATTAGAAAAGCATGTTTAGTTGATTTAACTTGCCTAATTGTTTAAGTTGCCTTGACTGTACTACGTGAAGCATGCTAGGCTAGTACTACCTGATGTTTGTCTTTTGTACTTCATTTCTGAATATCTTCTGGTTGTGGTTGTGCATTTACATTGGGACTACCGATGTGGGATTCCGGTAGCTCCCCCCTTGTTTGTTTACTTTGGGACTACGGGTTCGATTCCTGGTAGATCCCCCTGCACTTTTACTTTGGGACTGCGGGTTAGATTCTCGATAGATCCCCCCTTGCACATTGATAGTTGGACTACGGGACGGTATCTCGGGAGATCCTTCGGATATACACATATGATAGACTACGGGACGGTATCCCGGGAGATCCACTGGACAGTTGAGAAAAGGACTACAGGACGGTATCCTGGGAGGTCCTCATTGTTACCATTGGTGTTGAGCTGTACTTATTCTGTGGTTGTTCCGTTCTTTTGTATTTGCTATTGCCTTGTTTAATCTGTCTTATTTCACTACTGTATTTATTATTTCTGTCAGATTATCATACTGTTAATTATTGTTATTACTATATTTTGTCTCAGTATGGCCCTGGCCTTCCTCGTCACTACCCAACCAAGGTTAGGCTTGGCACTTACTGAGTACCGCTGTGGTGTACTCATGCCCTTCCTGCGCATGTTTTTCATGTGCAGATCATCCAGGTACCTCCACTCAGGCGCACTATCAGTGAGGCAGGAGGACTACGGAGACTTCGAGGTAGATCTGCTGCGTCCGCAGACCGACGAGTCTCCCTCTTACTCTATCTTTAGGACTTAGTTTTCCTTCTTCGGTTGTTATAAATTCTGGAGTTTGGAACCTTTACTATACACTTCTGTAGCCTGTGTTGCCCGTGAGTTTCCGGGTTTTGGGAATTGTTTTAGACTTGTGATATGGAGTTGTACTTGCCAAGCGGCCTTCAGTACAGTTTCCTTTAGATATTTGATTTGATTTTCTCTATTTTTCCGCAATTATTATATTTCCGCAAATGTTAGGCTTGCCTGGTCATGGGGACCAGGTGTTGCCATGACATGTTCACGGTTGGTGAACTAGGGTCGTGACAAGTTGGTATCAGAGCTCTAGGTTCATTGGAGTCACGGAACACAGGCCGGTTTATTAGAATCTCGCTGATCGGTACGGAGACGTCTGTACTTATCTACGAGGGGCTATGTAACTGTTTAGGAAAAATCTTCGTTTCATTTGAATTCCTTGTCGTGCGATATTTTGACATCAATTCTAAACTTCTGACTTCTATCCTCTCACAGATGGTGAGGACACGTGCCACTCGAGATGATCAGGCACTCGCGCCCCCTACTGCAGCCGTCAGAGGCCGGGGCCTGGGGAGAGGTCGAGGACGCGCACGTGGTGCAGCCAGAGCACCTGCGCGAGCTGCCGCCGAGGTACCACCAGCAGATCCAGCCGGAGCCCAAGCACCTGGCACACCTACTACTGCCACTACTACTCCAGCGCTCCAGGAGACTTTGGCTCAGTTCATGAGCATGTACACCACCTTGGCTCAGGCGGGGTTGCTTCCCCTTGCTACAGCCACATCCCAGGCCGGGGGAGGAGCACAGACTCCCGCCGTCCGCACTCCTGAGCAGCGAGTGCAGGTTGAGCAGGCTCCCGAGATTATTCCGGCACCACCTGCAGCAGCAGTTCAGCCCAAGGATGGGTCAGCAGCTTCAGAGGACGAGCAGCGCAGGCTTGAGAGGTTCAAGAAGTATGATCCCCCAGTTTTTAGTGGATTAGCATCAGACGATGCCTTGGGATTTCTACAGGAGTGTCATCGTATTCTTCGCACTATGGGCATAGTGGAGTCCAACGGGGTTTCTTTCACTGCTTTTCAGCTTCGGGGAGCTGCCTATGATTGGTGGCGCACTTATGAGATAGACAGTACAGTCGAGGCTGCTTCACTGACTTGGACCCAGTTCTCGGAAATGTTTATGAGAGAGTTTGTTCCCCAGAGCCTCAGAGATTCATGGCGCGCAGAGTTTGAGCACTTGCGCCAGGGTGCTATGACAGTTTCAAAGTATGCCATCCGTTATACCAGGTTGGCCAGGCACGCACCGGCTTTGGTTGCTACAGTTCGAGAGAGAGTTCGCAGGTTCATTGAGGGTCTTATTCCGCCCATCAGGTCTAGCATGGCTCGAGAGTTGGAGATGGACATTCCTTAGCAGCAGGTAGTGAGCATTGCTAGGAGGATTGAGGGTATGCTCGCCAGGGAGCGAGGAAAGAGGGAGGCCAAGAGGTCTCGAGAGTCGGGTCACTACTCTGGTGCCCGTACCCCATCAGCAGGTCGTTATGGTAGGGGTTATGCGGGTCGCCCTGTTCATTCAGCTCTTCCAGCAGCCGGCAGTACTCCAGCTCCACCTGCACCTCAGGAGCCTTACTATGCACCTCCAGTTTCTAGCGCGCCTCCTGCGCGGGGTGTTTCCAGAGGTCAGTCCAACAGGCCTAGTCCCAGCCAGTCACAGCCACCGCGTCCTCCCAGAGCTTGTTTCGAGTGCGATGATATACGTCACATGGTTAGGGACTGCCCCAGACTTGGTAGGGGTGCATCTTCACAGACTACCCAGCCACAGCGTGCTCCTCAGAGTTCTCAGGCTATGGTCACAGCTCCCGCTGCTACCCCACCTGCCCCNTCATGTAACCGACACAAACTCATACTGAGAAAAATTCAATCACCTATCGGTTTTTCTAAACTTTTAATAATTTAGACAAGGTCAAGAATGAAAATTATTGGAAGTTAAATTGTCAACTCAAAAGACTTAAAAAAATAAACATAAGTAATGGAGCAGTAAACCTGGAGCATAGCAGACTCTCTTTCAAGTCCAACCTCACACTTACCTGCTTTTGTACTTACTAGTTATAGTAGTTATTCTTTTCTGATTCTCGTAATGAGACTAATCAGAACATGGGCGGAAGAAGAACCAAACTCAAATCTTGGTTAGAGACTCGTGCTGATAATGTGTTAAGAAACTTAGCTCAAAGTAATAATATGAAACAAGCAAATAGACAAGAATGTAGGGAGCAAGGGAGGAGAGATTCTTATTTCTTTCATATATTCAAGTGTATTACAAAATGAGTTCTCATCCTCAATTTATAGTACAACATTGAGGTATACCAAAAGAATTCCATAAATATGTTATTAAGCATTTGAGATCATAGAGGAAGATCATGGGTAGGTTATGGAGGTGTGGGAGTTACAACAATAATGGTGAGAAGTAGTGGGGGTTATCTACATAATGGAGAAGAGTAGTGACATTTATATTTGATTAGTGGACATCCATATAAATATATACTTCATAACCAACCTTTTATTATAAGTACTTTTTTGTTTTTTTCCTTACCAAAACTTAGATGGAAATAGGAAAATTTTACTAGCGTTTTCTTGTCTCTATTGTGATTTAGGCCTCCAATGTTTATATTCCCTTTATTTATTGATTTTAGTTTATCATATGTTATTAGTATTGGTACTCGTGCGATGTGCGAATTTTTTTAATCATATTATGTAAGCTAACTTGTTTGATCAGTATATCATATTACTTGAATTAGATTTCAACTACCATCCTTATTATCTAATGAAACATACCTAAGAATCTTAAGAAATTAGAAAAAGATTCATATAGTTTTCCATTAACTTTTCAGTTCTTCATTTTTCTTTATTACATAATCTACTATATTTAATATTATTTTATTTGCTATATAATATTTTATTAACTTGTCACTTGACTTATCTTTTCTTCAATTGCTATTCTGTAATACAATATAGATATGTACTTTTCTTACTCCTAATTTTTTTTTTGAAGTATTTATTCCATTTGTCTAAATGTATTAATACTACTTTTAAATTTACTTTATTTATTTTAAAATTAAAAATATCCGCACATTATCTCTATCCCCATTTTTGTACAATTTTTATACAATAGTTTAATTGGTTATCCTTATTTAGAGTTTCACATATACTTTTGACAATCAATATTCAATACGAAATTACAAATTTGAATGCCTTTACTATCAAGTTAAAATATCGGGATAATGCACAAAATTCTCCCCTGATCTATGACCATATTTCCAACTACACCCCTTTTCTTTTCGGGGGTCCTATTAATCCCCTGAATATTTTAAAGTAAAATTATTTACCCCTTGAAAGCTACAACCAGATGCGTGCAAAGTGGTGAAATACAACGCCTAAAATGTGTATTTCTTACTTAAAATTTTTTTTCATCGTTTTCTCCTTCTTCCTTATTCTCCTATTTGCAAACCTTCATTACCATATCCGGTCAAAAGGCAAAAGCCTCATTTGATGGGTTTTATATTATACTTGTTTGATATTGTCAAATCTGGCCGGAGAACAAAACTCCGACGAAGACCCTTGCTCCGGAGATACTCCATTGTTGTTGACCGTTTTGACTATTCGTAGGTTCTTAGTGAATCATACTCATTGTTCCCTCTAGTTGTAGCTCTGTTTCTGTTATTAAACATATAAGCTTTTAATTTCTGGGTTAATTTTGTGTTGTATTGGATTTTTGCTCCGACATTTCGCCGTTAAACCGATGTCCATCTTGTTCGTGCGAGAAAAGGTTTAGAAGACGAAGGAGACTAATTAATTAGATGTAATTAATTATGTAATGTCCAGTCAAAAGATGACACTTGTACTTATTAATCAATTTTAAAATTATTTTTGTAACTTCCCCTTGCCCTTAAGAGAGTTTGCACACTCTCTATGTCACGGCAGCACTTAGGGTGGTGTGTACTTTAAAATAGTTTACGGGGGGGGGGGGGGGGGGGTAATTGGATAACTAGGGGTTCTAGTTCATTTTACACTCCTTTTTACTTGAGTTTTGATTAAAAATGCATACAAATAGTCTCAAAGGCCTACATGTTGTACATATTTGCAGGGTTTGGTCAAGAAAGTGACAGGAGGTCAAAAATCAGCTCAAAAAGGAGTGAAACCTGCACAAGTACCAAGAACAAGTCAAAGCACAGCTACAACAGACCCATCGCGGCCGCAATCCATTTAGTGCGGTCCGCAGTGAGGAGATTCAGAGAGGTGCAGATTTTGGAAGCTCAAGTACTGCGGCCGCAATCCATTTTGTGCGGACCGCAGTAGCCTCACCGTGGCCGCAATCCATTTTATGCGGTCCGCGGAGAAGAGATTTATAGAGTTGAGAATTTGGAAGTTGGAAGCCACTGCGGCCGCAACCCATTTTGTGCGGACTGCAGTGAAGCCACCGCGACCGCGATGGCCAGATTCAGAGACTCAAAAGTCAAGCTAAAAAGCCCTACCACGGCCGCGGTGCATTTTTCGCGATCCGCGGTACCTCCGCAGGGGTATTTTTGTCCAGATAATTCGGCCTTGTATAAATAGTTCTTTTTCAGATTTTTAGGGTATCTAACTTTTAACTAAGCACGTGAACGGCGGTTTTTGACTATTTTGAGTAATTTTATAGTGGGTTTATCATTGAATCTTCAATTATTAGCTTGTAAACATATTATATGGGTTATTCTTCATCTAATTATCTATTTTCTTCCATTATTATGAGTAGCTAGACCCATTAGCTAGGGTCGTGGCTCAACCCTAGTGTGGGTATTTTTTGGGTCTTGTGTTTTAAGGCTTAGAGTTTATGGGTGTTTGATATTTGGACTGATTTGTGTTTTCTATGTTGAATTAGTGGTTGCAAACACTAATTCGTGCCTATTTGACTTGAGCTCTTCTTGAGAAAGAGAGCTTGAGTCTAGGTAATCAGTCCAACAAGGAATTGGGGCATACTCAAGAGATTGATAGCCCCAATTAAAGGGTTAAATCTAGAGATAGTAATACCCGACTTGAGCCTACATTGCTTGTATAATTTCGACGCCCAATTGGTCTTGAGAAAGTCAATTAGGGCAAAGTCACTCAAGCTACCGAGAGGTATATAGTGAGTAGTGTCGTGCATTGGCTATATTGCGATCCCAAACATAACAACTTTGCCTTAGATTTTAGAACTCGTCAAGTATTCAGCTAGGGGAAAGTCACTTCCTAGTGCCTCGTTACCTATTTAGAAAACCCTCCAAGCAATTATTCTTAGTTTAATTTAGCATCTCAGTAGTATAATATTAGAAGTAAAAAACGAACAATTATGATTGGAAGCGTAATTAAGAGCATTACGCATTGCTAGTTTAGATAGGAATCCAATTCCCAAATCTAGCTCCCTGTGGATTCGATCCCGACCTTCTCGGGTAAAAGCTGCATCGACCGCTCTCGCCACTCCTTAGTGGTTCAGGGTTGGCCCCGATCACTTTTTGGCGCCGTTGCCGGGGAGCTAACGGTTTTGGCTATCTATCTAAATAGTTTTGTGTATTGTTTTTCTTTCCTTCTGTGATACTAACTTGTGTGTGACGCCAATTCAGGTACAATATGGCGGCAAACAACAACAATGACCCTCTTGGAAATGTGGTTCCGGGGGGAGGAGGTTGATGACATCGGTGAAGATGAGGTGCCTCTTGTGCCTCAAGGACAAAGGAGGGGCCGCCAGGCCAATGCCAATGATAATGTTCCAGACCCTCCCCCGCCACCTCCAAGAGTGGCCCCTCGGGTGTTTCCCAACCAAGGATATGCTAGTGCAATTGTCCCACCCCGGATCCGAGCGGGCAATTTTCAAATTACCAATGTGATGCTGACATTTTTGGAGCAGCGAGGGTATTTCACAAGTGCTCCCGATCAGAACGCTTACAAGCACCTTAAGGGTTTTGTTGATAATGTTGGGGGAGCAAGCAAACGAACGTGTCCGAGGATGCCTTGCGGTTGAGACTATTCCCTTTCTCTCTTCGAGGGAAGGCACTAGATTGGCTGGAGAGACTCCCCAACCACTCCATCCATACATGGGATGAGTTGGCGGACAAATTCATTGCAAAATTTTTCTCGCCGGGTCACATGGCAACCTTGAGGGATTAAATCTTAGCTTTCAAATAGGAGCCCAACGAACCATTGCATGAAATTTGGGAGAGATGCGGGACTATGGTAAAGGAGTGCCCCAACAACGATATGACCGAGGCAAGATACAACAGACTTTCTACAGGGGCATTAACACCACTAACCAACTCGCCGGAGGCAACTTCATGAACACACTGTATGATCAAGCGTGTGAGATATTGGATGAGATGGCGGACACTTCTTCCGCTTGGCAAAGCAGAGCAAATGTGCCACAGGGTGACCCCACGGTCATTCACTTGCACAAGGAGTTTCATGATCATGGACAGGCAATAGCAGAACTTACAACAACAATGAACCAGTTAGCAAAGGCACAATTACAACAGGTTCAAGCTCCTCGACAAGTAAATGCTATGGAGGGTGTCAATATGCTAGTGAACAAAAGAAGACAAAGAGGCCAACAGAACCAAGGGAGTTCGGATCAATATGACCAAGACAGTGGTGGGTTCCAAGATGATGGTTATAATGAGTAGAATGAAGAAGTGCAATACGTGAACAACTATCAAGGCCAAAGGGGCAATTCTTCCAACCAACAACAATAATGGAGATCCCAAGGCAATTGGGGAAATCAACAATAGTGGAACAATAATTGGGGGAACAACAACCAAAATCCGAATTGGGGCAACCGGAACAATAATCAGAACAATCAGGGTAACTGGAGCAGCAACAACAACAACTGGGGTGGAAACAACAATCAGGGTGGTTGGAACAATAACAATCAGAGAAATCGGGGGCAAGGCTTTCAAAGGCCCCCAATGTATCAACAAGCGAACAATCCACCCCTATTCCCATCCCAAGGTCCTAGTTCATCCAACAATGACATGGGGAGAATTGAAATGATGTTTGAACGGATGATGAAAAGGAATGCTAACTCCGATGCTCAGTTGGCATCCCACATTACTTCAATCAGAAACTTGGAGGTTCAGCTAGGCCAAATCTCACAATCCTTGAATACTCGCCCTAAGGGAGCTCTACTTAGTGATCCGGTAGTCAACCTGAAGGGTGGGAACAATACCGGGCTTGCAATGGCAGTAACAACAAGAAGTGGACGAGGCGGTGATGTGAATGCCTCCAAACAAAAGGAATTTTTGAATGATGAAGTTGAGTTGCAAGAGGATGAGATCCCTTTGGTGGTTGAAAATGTGATTGATGAGAACATAAATGAAGAAGTAAGGATTGATATCAAAGATACCGAGGTGGAAACTCAGAATGACGTGAACCCGTCTAAGGAACACGTAATAGACATGCCGGAAATAGTTGTGCCTAAAGCCAAGACTCCTTTTCCAAGGCCACCTCCACCTTATCCTCAAAGGCTCGCGAAGCAGAAAAATGAGAACCAGTTTAAAAAATTCATTGACATGATGAAGATCTTATCCATTAATGTGCCTTTTATGGAGGCTTTAGAGCAGATGCCGGTTACGCTAAATTCATGAAAGACTTGGTGACAAAGAAAAAATCCATGGACTGTGAAACTATCAAGTTGACCCACCAAGTTAGTGCTATAGTGCATTCAATGGCTCCGAAGTTAGAAGATCCCGGTGCTTTCACCATTCCATGCACTATTGGGAGTGCAGACTTTGCAAAAGCTCTATGTGATTTGGGGGCGAGTATCAACTTGATGCCCTACTCAGTTTTCAAGACTTTTGGTATTGGACAACCGAGGCCGACTTCCATGAGATTGCAAATGGCAGATAGATCGATTAAGAGGCCCTTGGGTATAATTGATGATGTTCTCGTCCGGGTGGACAAATTTATCTTGTTAGCTGATTTTGTGATTCTCGATTGTGAGGTCGATTGAGGTGCCTATAATTTTGGGAAGACCTTTCCTTGCTACTGGGAAGGCCTTAGTTGATGTGGAAGCAGGGGAACTCACCTTCCGGGTGGGTGATAAAAAAGTGGTATTTCATGTGTGTATGCCAATGAAGAAGCCCAACTGTACTAAAATGTGCTCTCGTGGATCTTGTCACGGCAGTGATAATTGATGATACTAGTGCAATGATCAATGTGGAGGACCCTCTGGAGGAAGTATTGTTGAATCTTGATGTAAATGAGGATGAAGGCCTGGTGGAGTGTGTTAATGCTTTAGATGGAATGGGCTCTTACTCTTATGAGCCTCGAAAGCTCTCTTTTGATCTTGAGAATAGGAAGACTCCACCAACAAAGCCCTCAATTGAGGAACCTCCCGTGTTGGAGTTGAAGCCGTTGCCTCCACACCTCAGGTATGAATTCTTAGGCCCTAGTTCAACTTTGCCAGTTATTCTTTCTTCTTGTCTTACTAATATGCAGTTAGATGCCACATTGGCGGTGCTCCAAAAGCGGAAGAAGGCAATTGGATGGACTTTAGATGATATTCGGGGAATAAGCCCCGCCTTTTGTATGCACAAGATTATTCTTGAAGATGATGCAAAGCCCTCCTTGGAACATCAAAGGAGGTTGAACGAGGCAATGCAAGAAGTTGTGAAAAAGGAGGTGATCAAGTGGTTGGATGCCGGGGTTGTGTACCCCATCTCTGATGGCTCTTGGACTTCGCCGGTGCAATGTGTGCCGAAGAAGGGTGGTATGAGTGTGGTCACCAATGCGCAGAATGAGTTGATTCCTACCAGAACTGTCATCGGATGGAGGGTGTGCATGGATTACCGCAAGTTGAACAAAGTGACCCGCAAAGATCACTTTCCATTGCCTTTTATTGACCAGATGCTGGATAGACTTGCTGGGCGTGCCTTCTACTATTTCTTGGATGGATATTGTGGGTACAACCAAATTTTGATTGCTCCGGAAGATCAGTAGAAGACTACCTTCACTTGTCCATATGGTACCTTTGCCTTTTCTAGGATGCCATTCGAGCTGTGTAATGCACCGGCTACACTCCAACGGTGTATGATGGCCATTTTTACTGACACGGTGGAAGATATTTTGGAGGTGTTCATGGACGACTTTAGTGTCGTGGGTGACTCATTTGATGAATGCTTGAAGAATCTTGATAGGGTGTTGGCCCGGTGTGAAGAAACCAATCTTGTGCTCAACTGGGAAAAATGCCACTTCATGGTTGAGGAGGGCATAGTCCTTGGCCATAAAATTTCAAAACATGGCATAGAGGTGGACAAAGCTAAAATAGAAGTGATTTCAAGGCTTCCTCCCCCTACTTCTGTCAAGGGGTTAGAAGTTTTCTTGGGCATGCGGGGTTCTACCAGAGATTTATCAAGGATTTTTCGAAGGTAGTGAATCCTTTATGCAAGCTATTGGAAAAGGATGCCAAGTTCGTATTCGATGAGAGATGTATGCAAGCTTTTGAACTTCTCAAGCACAAGTTGACCACCACACCTATTATTACCGCACCCAATTGGAGCTTGCCTTTTGAGCTCATGTGCGACGCGAGTGTTATTGCGTTGGGGCGGTGTTGGGTCAAAGAGTGAATAAAATGTTTCACCTGGTGTATTATGCGAGCAAGACAATGAATGATGCTCAAATGAATTACACGGTGACTGAAAAAGAGTTGTTAGCTATTGTGTTCGCAATGGAGAAATTTCGGCCGTATCTCATGGGAGCCAAGGTCATAGTTCATACCGATCATGCTGCACTCCGATACTTGATGATGAAGAAGGATTCCAAAGCTAGGCTGATGCGATGGGTCTTGTTACATCAAGAGTTTGACATGGAAATTGTGGACCGGAAAGGTAGCGAAATCCAAGTGGAAAACCACTTGTCCCGCTTGGAGGAAGAGGGGAGACCTCGTGATGGCCTAGAGATCAGCAATTCATTTCTCGATGAGCAACTACTTTCTGTGTCAGTGAATGGTATGCCATGGTTTGCGGATGTTGCTAATTTCCTTGTGACCGGTATTGTCCCGTGTGAGCTCTCTTCTAAACAAAGGAAGAAGCTTAAACAGGATAGTTTGGATTTCTATTGGGATGAGCCGTACTTGTTCAAAATTTGCACTGACGGTGTGATCAGAAGGTGCGTCCCTGAGGAGGAGCAATTGAGTATCTTAGAGGCTTGTCATTCCTCTCCCTATGGCGGTCATCATGTTGGGGCGAGGACAACTTCAAAGGTTCTTAGTTGTGGATTTTACTGGCCAACGTTGTACAAGGATGCAAGTGAACTTGTGAAGAGATGCGATGAATGTCAAAGAGCGGGTGGTATTTCGAAGAAGGATGAGATGCCTCTCAATACTATTCTCGAAGTTGATATTTTTGATATGTGGGGCATTGATTTCATGGGCCGGTTTGTTAGTTCATGTGGCAACACATACATTCTAGTGGCAGTTGACTATGTTTCAAAGTGGGTTGAGGCCATGGCTTTACCCAATAATGAGGCCCGAAGTGTTGTTGTGTTTCTCAAGAAGAGTATTTTTACTAGGTTTGGCACTCCGCGAGTAATCATAAGTGATGGGGGGTCCCATTTTTGCAATAGAGCTTTTGATACTTTGCTTGCAAAGTATGGTGTCAATCACAAAGTTTCTACTCCTTATCATCCTCAGGTGAGTGGCCAAGTTGAAGTCTCAAACAGGGAAATCAAGAGTATATTGTCAAAGACGGTCAATGCAAATAGGACCGATTGGTCAAAGAAATTGGATGATGCTCTATGGGCTTATAGGACTGCTTACAAGACTCGGATTGGTATGTCTCCGTACCAGTTGGTGTTTGGGAAAGCTTGCCATCTTCCGGTTGAGTTAGAGCACAAGGCCATGTGGGCTTTGAGGAAGCTGAATCTTGAATGGGATGTGGCAGCAAATCTTCGTGTGGAGCAGCTTAATGAACTTGATGAATTCCGATTCCATGCCTACTCCAGTTCGTCCTTGTATAAGGACAAGATGAAGTACCTTCATGACAAGTATGCTCGTAGCAAGGTGTTCAAAGTGGGTGATTTGGTTCTCTTGTTCAATTCTCGGTTACGTCTGTTTTCGGGAAAGCTTAAGTCAAAATGGAGTGGACCTTTTGAAGTGGTGTTTGTGACTCCGTTTGGTGCACTTGACTTGAAAAACAAAAATGGTGAGACCTTCAGGGTTAATGGGCACAGAGTCAAGCACTATCTTGGCAAGATTGATGACAGCCACGTGGTGGCAATGATCCATCTAAAGTGATTTGATGGTAACATGCGTCATGCCGCGATGTTAAATCAGGCGCTTCTTGGGAGTCAACCCATGTGTCTTTCTTTTTGTTTTTCTTTGATTTTGTTTTTAGTGTAGGATTTGCTTTTGGACTAAGTGGTTTTGAAATGTGTGTAGGGTTGTTTTGATGCAGTGCATGACCAAGTTGGAAAAATGTGCACTCGCTAAAGTTTGCACTGCGGCCATTGCAATGGCCTTAGTGCGGGGGCAAAATTTCAATGCGGTCCGCAGTGGTGAATAGTTGCAAATGGGAGTTCTCTGAAGTTTGCCACCGCGGCCGCACTGCATTTCTTGCGGTCCGCGATGACCTACCGCGGCCGCAAAGCTTATTGTGCGGTCCGCAGAGATGTTCCCCCAATGATGCATGTGCTAAACCACCGCGGTCCGTGGTGCATTTTATGCGACCGCGGTGGGTAGGTAACGTGGGTCCCAGGTCCTTTTTATATAAATAGGACCTCAGGCCTTCTTTTACACTTTTCGATCCTTTGCTTTCCACATAGAAAAAATCACTGTTCATCAAGCCCTAATTGTGCAAATTCAATCACTGATCTTCATTCATCCTTACTACATCTCATTACTGGTACTTTTAATTCTTCTCCGGTTTTTAACTTAGTTTTATTTTCTTTTAGTTAGTTAGTTGTGCTTCTTTCTCTTCCCCTTTTCTTTCAATTTGTAGCGTAGGGTTACATCATGCCATTTAGATTAAGGTTAATTGGTGAAAAATGATGATTAAATACCTAGGGGCTTGATAATAAGTGAATTTAAGCTAAAACTGAGAAAAACATTGAAATCCTAGGTTGGTATTGTTGTGTTATGTTTACCGCGACCACAGTGGATTCCATGCGGTCCGCGGTGTCTCACCGCGGCCGCGATGGTTTTTCTGCGGTCCGCGGTGGTTAACTTCAGAGATATTATTTTGAGGACCGCGGCCGCGGTCGATTTTTTGCGGTACCGGTGCCCTACCGCGGCCACAGACCATTTCTTACGGTCCGCGGTACCCTGATTCAGAGAGTGGGTAGTCTGAACCCCACCTCACTGCGGACCGCGGTACCATTTTGTGCGGTCCGCGGTGGTGACTTTGCGGTCGCACTACTTTTTATGCGGTTCGCAGTCAGTTGCTTTCATGCATAATCTTCACTGATTCTTCTGAAACTGTGATACTAACAAGCTTTAACTGAATTCCACTTGCAGACAATGGTTAAATCCCGAGGCGGTGGTGAAAAACAAAAGGGAAAAGTTGAGTCCTCCCGGGGTCGGGGATGGGGTATGATCAAATTGACCCCCCAAGTCCGGAAAGCAATTGGGGAGACCAGAAAGAAAATAAAAGCTGCTGATAGAGCTGCTTTCCATTCGGAGGGAAGTGAGTATATGCCCTCTCGGGAGGCATCTGAGTCTGATTCAGTGCCGGAGTACATTCCTGATTTCCCGGAGAGGCTGAGATTGAGAGATGAACCTACCCCTCCTGGCTCTCCTGCTGCTCGAGCTTCAGTTCATATTTCTTCTGAGTCGTCTGAGGGCTCAGCCGAGAGCGGTGATAGTGCTTCTTTTACCTCGCCTACACTTCAACACCCGGTGAGGATCCCATAGAAGAAGAAGGTGGGGTTGTACCCCAAACCGGGTGAGTGGAGAGAACTAGAAACCCGGATGCTTGGCAGGATATATTCGTCAGTGAAAAAGCATACCACAAGGTCAGAGAGTGGTGGTCCGAGAGGAAATTGATACTTGAGAGGACGTTCATTGAGAGGGACCTTATGCCTCACAACCCTAAAGTGCAGAGGCAATTCAGAGAGAGAGGGGGCTGGGAATATTTCACAGGCAATGTTGAGGTGGCAAATGAGCACTTAGTCAAGGAGTTTTACACTAATGCTGCCCACATCAAAAAGGGCACTAAAGTGACTAAGGTGCGGAACTTGACAGTGAAGTTTGATGGGCAGCCAATCAATGACTACCTGGGCTTTCTGGAGGAAGATGAATCACTGTATTTAGAAAAGGTGGCATTAGATGAGGCAGCCCATCCGTGGGTGGCAGAGTACCTGGCACTCTCGGGTACCACCCCAACATGGTTGACAGCAGAAGTCCCAATTCTGAGGAGGACCTTGAACTTTGAAGCAAAGGGGTGGGAGACGTTCATGTGCAGCAGGCTGGACCCCACTACTCATGAGAACTCTCTCCCTATCTCCCGGAAATCTTAGTGGCTTCAATTATGGCAGGGTACCCGATCAATATCGGGAATGTCATGTCTCGGGTGATCACACGGGTGGTCAATGAAGGTGATAGACCATATCCCTTCCCAAATTTCCTGACAATGTACTTTGATGACCTGGAGGTGGAGAAAAGAAAGTTTAATGTGAAGGTGAAGCCAAAGGCACCTTTTTCCTGGTACAGCCTGAAAAGTGATAACCCCAAAGGCAAAGATCCTAAAGGCAAATCCACTGTGTCTACTGGCCAGTCTGAAGAGCCAGTAGTAGTAGTAACTCCTTCCCAACCTCCCTCAGCTATCCCAGATACTGCCCCAAGACCCTCTACTACCACTGCCCAGATATCCCCTTATCTTCAGCCTACCTATTGACTGTCCACCATTTGAGCCAGACCCTTGCCAGTATCAACAAATGGATGCAGGTAGCTACTTCTAAGCTGTCTATGCTTTCTACCTCGGTGGCAGCCCAGTCTGTACCCCCTCAGCCACAGGTTCCACAGTTAGTTGAGGATACTCTCAAGGAGCTTCTGGTTGACCAGAAGAAGCTCCTGGAGAACCAGCAATTGATATTGGATGCTGTAAGTACTCATGGGAAAGTACTGAAGGAGCTGGCAAAGGAAACAAAGAAGCTGAGAAAGACTAGAGCATCAAAGGAGTCTGTGAAAGAGTTGAGGGTCAAAGTGGAGAAAATGAAGGTTGCTGATCACTTGCCATTAGAGCTGTTATTGCATGACCCGACCCCAGCAATCCAGCCTGAGTAGGAGCAGGATTTACAGAGGGCACCAAAGAGGAGAAGGGTGATTCCCCGTACTGATGATGCAGTGATTGAGTTGGCAGAGTGATCACGCTCAACTGAGTCTCGCAAAAGACTACGCGGGCGTTCCAAATATAATCTGAGTATTTATGACCAGAGTAGAACCATAGAGAATTAACCTATCAATTACTATTGTCCAATTTACTAAATTCATACAATCTGTTTCCCCAAACTTTTTGATTCACAATGGTTGATTTTTCTAACAACTAAAGACTGAAAGTAATTAACAGCTGAAAATTAACTAAACTTGATGTGTAAACAATTAGAATAAGGTCTAAGGCAATGGTTTCCCCAGTTGGTAATTTCTTTGGTTGTATATGTCTTATAACTATGATTTAGTTGTCTCTATCAATTATGAACGCTCCAGCTATCATAAATCTTTCTCAAGCAATTATGATAATTTACTAGACGCACTCTCTCAAGCTACGCTAGCTAGATTCACAATACAGTTCACTTAGATTGCACCCGAGGTATCGTTATCTCTAATCCAACCTCTAAACCCTCGGTTATGACTCTCATCTATACTCCGGGAGTGATGTTGTTCATACAATCACCTAAATATGCACTCTCTCTCAAGTAGATACATAATAAATAGGAACGGATAATTGAGGGCCCTTTCAACTAACCACAATCAAAACATAGATGAACAAATAGAGATTAACAACCAAATCCAACTATATTAATAAAACAACCAAGTCATCCCCAACGGGTTCTACCAAACCCTTAGATTAAGGTATTTAGCTACTCATAACAATGGAGGAATAAACTACTAGAAGATTCATAATCGAAAATTGCAAGAAAAATAAAAGAGAATAAGAATAATGATGTTTTGGGTGATCTCTCACACTTGTTTCTCTTGCCAAAGTACTCTCTAAACAAATCTGCCCTAATATGGCCGAATTCCTACTTTTTATAAAGGTTTTACACCAAATTTTCCCGACTTGACACTTTCGTCCCTGAAGTTTCTGCGTCCTGCCGCGGTCCCACCGCGGTTACGCCAGGACCGCGGCCAGAATGGTCCTCTGAATCTGCAGCTCTGCTCTGCCGCGGTCCTACCGTGGTTACAGTCTGACCGCGGCAGGCCAAATTTAGCTCTGCTGTTGTCTCTTCACTTGGTGCATTTCGTGGGCATTGTTTGATTGGCCTCTTTTTCTCCGTAATTGATCCCCAAACTCGCTCCATCGACTTCTTTCGTTGGATATAGCCTGCAAAGCATGAAAAGCACTAATCAGAGCATTTGGTTATCACTTTTTACCACAAAGCTATACAAAAATGTGGTTCTTTAGGGTCCAATTATAGTCTAATTCACCTATTATCAATACCCCACACTTAAATCTTTGCTCGTCCTCGAGCAAGTTGAACCACACTTCTAGGCCTAATCATTTGATGCATTACCCTTTTTATGTCACACCTGCTATTATGACAGAACAACCTAAGCAGTGCAACAGCCACACCTCAGATGAAGACTCTAATGCCATGCCACACTCATGCTTACTCTATGTACTCTAACAGAAGTGAAGACTTGCTTTTTCTTCTTGAGTTAAATGCCCTCACATCACATTTTTGAGAGAAGTTCCACACACATGAAATCAAACAATAAGGAACTGTAGAATAAATGAAGTCACTCACTCTCAGCAAAGAACATTCATATGCAACACAGATACACCATAAGCTTACCCTTAGTGTAATACTCTACTAATCGAGTTGTTCAGTCTAAGATCCATAGGGCTTCATTTGATTGTAATGTAGGCTACGGGACGGGTAGGATGCTTTTAGCTATAAGAGTGACTACACCTCCCTAAGCACTTTAATACATACATTTTCTCGATTAAACCTCATCCTTATGTCACCCCAAAATTCTACCTTCACATCAATGTAACTACCTCATTCTTCTTTAAGACACTTGCATCAAGAGCCACCACTTATCTAGTAGTTTTTATGTTTATTTTTTTTTTCAATTCAAGTGGCTCTTCCTTTTTCAAAACAGTGCACCTTTCTCCTTATTCAACTAGTTCCACTCGAAAGCCAAACCGACCACCCCACACTTTAACTTTTACAAGGTTCATAACAATTCAAGTGCTCATGAGAGGTGAAAAGGTTCAAATAGATGGTTAATTCAAACCAATGGGTAAGGCTTGTAATGTGGTTGCCAAAGAAAAAGGATTATAGGCTCAAAGGGGTTAACTATGGTAATATGTACAGGTGGATTAATGATTATATGGGCTACACAAAGAAATGCCTAAATCATCTCTAAGACCAAACAACTACTATTTCGCTTTGCACACACACGGGGCAAGTTCTAGGTATCGCATGCAAGCATAGAATACGTGTATAACCTCACACACACTTGGCATATAACTCAATCCAAATTAGTTTGTCAACACATTCACATGAGTGTTCAAGCAAGACAGGGTGTGCAAAATTAAGGCATAAGATTAAGAGTCTACACGTGAGCCTAGGCGTCGCACCCTCAAGTTCATTTTAAGTATTTGCAGGTATGTACACCATGGGATGCATTCTTGCCCTCAACCATTCTTAGCCCAAAAGAGTCCTAAGGGTCCTAAAATCTATTAAAGAAAAATCTACCTAACCCGGTTCAAGAAAAACCCTTGGAAAAGAACCGCGGTTAAAAGAAAAACCAAGGGGGAATTACTACACTACCTAAAAAGAAAAAAAAAAAAAATCTTTTTGGCTTTTTGATTAGACTACTTCCCTCAAGAATACTGTCTAGGTGGTCCGTCATCAGGAAGAGTCTCCTAACTTTTCTGGGTTTTTTTTTTTATTTTATCTGACTTTAGCCCTCAAGAGACCCGTCGACAAGTGTCCGTCGTTGGGCTAAGTCGGTTACATCTAATCTACATACACAACAACACATATATACACAACATAGTACCCTAACCCAAGTCTCCCACCCCACACACAAAGAGTATGGCATGTCCTCATGTCATAAAACAATTAAAGAGCAGAAGAGTAAGAGAACTTCCCTGGTCATCAGTCGGAGTCAGAGACGGTGTTGGGATCCACGTGACAGGCCCTCCCTAAAGCACGGAACCAAGCCATCACCCGGCTCTCAGACCTGGCCTGCCGTCTAGACATGGCATCCAAACGAACATGCAGGCTATCTACCGAGGAGCGAAGTTCTGCCACGTCTTCCTCAACAGAAGGAAACAAGGGTCGGCTGGAGTATGATCTAGAGAACTCCACCCCAGTTCGGGGTTGCCGTGAGGATCCAGCTGCATCATAAGACCTCCTGGGTGGTGCCATGGGTGCTG
Source organism: Nicotiana attenuata (assembly GCF_001879085.1). NCBI lineage: Eukaryota > Viridiplantae > Streptophyta > Magnoliopsida > Solanales > Solanaceae > Nicotiana > Nicotiana attenuata. Next base: position 4,604 of record NW_017670386.1, on the reverse strand, counting down.
GGGTGTCATCATCCTCGTCCCGGTCAATGTGTGTAGGTGCATCTCTGCCCACTTTGATCTTTGACGCTCTGAAAGCTGTTCTTGGGGGTAAAGTGCCATCCGTAGGACTGACTGGGACATCAACCAGCAAACATAACCTCGTCACAAGTGAGGGGAAGTAAAACCCCTTAGTCATCAGAGGCGACCGGAGGATCATTTCATCTCCAATGATTTTAGCAATATCAACGTCCTTCCTGGTCACGAAGCACCAAACCAGTAGAGCCCGCAAGCTATTCACATCTGTTGTGTTGCCCGTGGGCAACAATCTGCTGCAAATCATGGTGAACCAGCACTTAGCTTCCCATGTGAACGACTTGGAATGCAGGGTCATGTTTTCCTGTATTCAAACTGGCCGTCCCCCTGAGCATATGGACTCAATCAGAGTATCCCAATCGACCCCTGGAGAATTGTGGTAATAATCATTGTCACCAGTGAACGGAGGCAGCTGCAGGACCTGGCGAATTTTCTGTACTGAGGCATCTACTACTTTGCCCTGCACCACCACAGAACGACATATATGTTCCGGGCAGTTCGCGTAGAACTCCCGGACTATCATTGGGTTTGCCGTGTCAGGTTCATCGAACAAGTACTCCATCCCCCTCCGGCAGATTTCCTCGTACATGTCCGGTTTTTCGACACGGAGGGCAGCCCTGTCAATACCAATCTCCGGGACAAAGCTTTTTGCAGCTTTCGTATGAAACCTGTCCTGGGCCTCCTCGGACGTGAACCGGGTGGCATCATAAGTCGGCACGTCGGAAGTGCTTTCCGAGTTCCTACGCTTCTTTCGGTCCATAGTACCTACAATCAATTCATCATAACGATCAGGGAAGCCAAACATGTGCCAGTCGGATGGATACTCAGACTTCACCACCCGCTGGCACCAAACAATTACCCAAAGTGGACAACATCCACTATTGTCCCCACACCACTTATCAATGATACAATTCCGCCCTATAAAACCCCACGCAAGCTTCCAACAATAAATACAGTTAAATGCTACCACCACCCACCCCACACATAAATTATCAACTAGAAATACATCCCACACCTACACAAATCAACCCCAAACACCAATTACAACACCGAATTTTGAGTCTAAAACCCCATTGCAACCAAAATCAAGGATTATATACAATAATTACTGCATAATGCAAAGTACATACAACACAAGGAAAAGTAGAAAAACTTACTTGACGATTACCGCGGAGTCTTGAGAAGAAAAAAAAATTGGGGGGTTGTGGGGGTGGGGGGGCGTTTTTGAGGGGGGAGGGGGGTTTGTGGATGGGTAGGGTTTGGATGGAGAAGGGGGTAAGAAGAAGAAGTAATGGGGGTTTTGGGTTATGGGAAGAAGAAAAGAGAAGAGAGAGTGGGTTTTGGGAGAAGAAGAAGAAGGAGAATGGAGAAGAAAAAAGAAGAAGAAGAATGGAGAATAAAAAGATGAGAGAAGAGATTAGAGAGTTTGAGAGAAGAAGGAAAGAAGATGAGGGGGTGTCGGTGGGTTATGGGGAGGTGGGGTTAGGTTAGGTCAAAAAAAGAATTTAAATTATAAAAAAAATTCTGCATATCGTACCTGGGCCTGGCCCGACCTACCGCGGTCGTACCGCGGTTACGCCGCGACCGCGGTGGACCAACTTCAGAGAGGGTGTCTGACCGCGGTCCCACCGCGACTGCGGTGAACCAACTTCAGAGAGGGTCTCTGACCGCGGTCACACCGCGGTTACACCGCGACCGCAGTGGACCTGTTCCTGGATGCCAATTTCGAGGTTCTTATCATTGTTTTGCCCCTTAGGCACTATTTTTACCTCATTTAATGCCTACCTTACCCATGTTATGCCCAGGCTCGTGATGCAAAGTCCTCCACGCTAACCTGCATATATACAACATGTTAGAAATTCTACTATCGTGGGTTGCCTCCCATGAAGCGCCTGATTTAACGTCGCGGCACGACGCAGCACGAGCGCAAGATTCGCTCAACCTCTTTTTTTTTTAATGATATTACAGACTACACTTACAACACATTCGTGGGTTGCCTCCCAGCAGCGCCTGATTTAACGTCGTGGCACGACGCAAGTAGTTGAGTCCTTACTCCTTATTCGCGTACTGGGGTTCTTTTAAATTAGTCACCACAATATCCCCTTTTTCTTCAGCTATTCCAAGGTAATGTTTCAACCTTTTCCCATTGACTGAGAAATTGTTTGTCCCATCTTCCGACTCGATCTAACAGCTCCACTTGTAAACATTTGCACCACTCTAAATGGTCCTGACCATTGGGACTTTAACTTGCCCGGAAACAATCTCAATCGTGAATTATACAATAATACCTTGTCACCGGGTTTAATGTCTCTGTCCACGATATGCTTGTCATGCATCTTCTTCATTCTTTCCTTGTAGAGCCTCATGCTTTCAAAGGCTTGGTATCTAAATTCTTCCAGCTCATGCAACTCTGTCAGTCGATTTTGTCCAGCTGCTTCAGGAACCATGTTCAATTGCTTCAGTGCCCACCAAGCTCGATGTTCTATCTCCACAGGCAGGTGACAGGCCTTCCCAAATACCAACTTGTATGGTGACATACCTATTGGTGTTTTGAACCCAGTTCTATAGGCCCAGAGTGCGTCATCAAGCTTCTTTACCCAATCAGTTCCTGTGGCATTCACAGTCTTCGTTAGTACACTCTTTATCTCCCTGTTGGGCACTTCAACCTGCCCACTGGTCTGCGGATGATAAGGAGTAGCCACCTTGTGGCGTACATCATACTTCGCAAGTAATTTCTCGAAGGCTCTACTGCAGAAGTGAGTGCCTCCGTCACTGATGATCGCTCTTGGTGTCCCAAACCGGGTGAATATGTTCTTTTTCAGAAATCCGATCACCACTCTTGCATCATTTGTGGGAAATGCTGCAGCCTCTACCCATTTAGACACGTAGTCCACAGCAACAAGGATATACTTATTGCCAAATGAGCTGACAAACGGACCCATAAAGTCAATCCCCCACACATCAAACACCTCTACCTCTTGAATTGGTTTCATTGGCATCTCATGGCGACGGGAAATGTTTCCCGTTCTCTGGCATTCATTGCAGCCCTTTACCCAGAGGTGCGCATCTCTAAACACAGTTGGCCAAAAGAATCCAGCCTCGAGCACTTTCGCAGCTGTTCTGACCCCTCCAAAATGTCCTCCATATGCTGATGCGTGACAAGCCTGCAAAATCGAAGATTGTTCTATCTCGGGGACACACCTCCGGATAATGTTATCAACACATATTCGAAACAAATGAGGTTCATACCAATAATACATGCGGCAATCACGAAAGAACTTTTTCTTTTGGACAGATGAAAGGTCATATGGAACTATACCGCAGGCCAGGTAGTTTGCAAAATCTGCATACCATGGCACATCCTCAAGGCTAGCTGCGAGCAGCTGCTCGTCTGGAAAGGTTTCCAGAATCTCTTCGACCTCGACTGATTTTTTAGCTCCTTCAAGTCGTGATAGATGATCAGCGACTTGATTTTCTGTGCCCTTATGGTCACGAATTTCGAGGTTGAATTCTTGCAACAGCAGCACCCAACGAATCAGGCGCGACTTAGACTCCTTTTTCTCAATTAGGCACCTGAGAGCTGCATGGTCAATATACACAATTACCTTGGAACCAATCAGATATGATCGGAACTTGTCAAAAGCAAACACAACTGCCAACATCTCCTTCTCCGTCACTGTGTAGTTGAGCTGTGCACCGCTTAGCGTTCTGCTTGCGTAGTAAATCGGGTGCATCAGCTTATCTTTTCGCTGCCCCAAGACTGCTCCTATAGCATAGTCGCTGGCGTCACACATGAGCTCAAATGGTTGCTCCCAGTTAGGTGCAGTTACCAACCTCTTCTTCAGTTCCTCAAATGCCAACCTGCAATCATTAGAAAACACAAAGGGCTGATCCTTTTCAAGGAGTTTGCATAATGGGTTAGCAATTTTGGAAAAATCTTTTATGAAACGCCGGTAGAACCCGGCATGTCCAAGAAAACTTCTCACCTCCTTGATTGAAGTAGGCGGTGGTAGCTTCTCAATCACGTCAACCTTAGCATGGTCGACTTCAATTCCTTTACTGGAAACTCGATGCCCAGGACTATCCCTTCCTGTACCATAAAATGGCACTTCTCCCAGTTTAGCACTAAATTTGTCTCCACACATCTTTTAAGCACTCTTCTTATGTTGTGAAGACAGTCTTCGAATGAATCTCCCACCATGGAGAAATCATCCATAAAGACCTCCATAATATCCTCCACCATGTCTGTGAAGATGGCTAGCATGCACCGTTGAAAAGTCGCTGGTGCGTTGCAAAGCCCAAAGGGCATTCTCCGAAAGGCAAAGATGCCATACGGGCAGGTGAAGGATGTTTTCTCTCTGTCTTCGGGGGCTATTGATATTTGATTGTACCCCGAATATCCATCCAAGAAACAGAAGTGCGATCGCCCGGCCAACCTGTCCAATATTTGGTCAATGAAAGGTAAGGGGAAATGGTCCTTCCGGATGGCTGTGTTCAATTTTCTGTAATCCATGCAAATTTGCCATCCCGTG
>NW_017670385.1:812555-816654 GCF_001879085.1 Nicotiana attenuata | reverse complement strand
TAATGCTATCTACTACAAATTGCTCCCTGAAATGAGACCAGTAGTCTGGAAATGCCTTATGTTCAAGAATGATGCAAGACCAAAGGCAAGCTTTATAATGTGGTTGGTATTGCAGGGGAGGTTGGCTACAGCAGATAGGCTAATGCGATGGGGTATAACAGTGGACAATACTTGCTCTTTGTGTCAAGCTGAACTGGAAACTAGAGACCACTTGTTTGTAGAATGTGATTATGCTAAGGCTATATGGAGGACAATGCAGAAATGGTTACAATGGCATCAAGCACCAGATGAATGGAATCAGCATGCTACTTGGGCTATCAAAAGGGATAAAGGGAAATCTAAACAAGCTCAACTATTCAAACTGGTATATGCGGAATGTGTCTATGCTATATGGATTGAAAGGAACAATAGAGTGTTTGAAAAGAAGTCCAGAAGTTGGGAAGCAATTGCTCGAGAAATTGTCTATACTTGTCATGTACGAGCTGACAGCAGAGTTCAAGAACTACTGGAAATTTTTTCATTTTAGGTGTTAAGGAAATTAGTTTAGATGAGATCTTCATGTATATAGTAATAGTGAGGAGTATAGATTGAAATATTTTCTTTTGAGATAACTAACTGTGCTGTGGTTAGTTATAGTTTTGTAAAGTTTCAAAGGTGATTAATACAAAAGTTAGTTACCAAAAAAAAGACTTCGACCCTCAAGAGACCCGTCGACAAGTGTCCGTCGTTGGGCCAAGTCAGTTACTTCTAATGTGAGTACAGACAATTATACACAACGACATTAATCTAATATTACAACATACTCAATGTCTATATACACTACAATACACTACTAGAGCAGGTCTCCCACCCCACACTTAAAATTATGGCATGTCCCCATGTCATATCAAAAATAAAGAACAGAAGGGTAAGAAGACTTCCCTGAGCATCAATCGGAGTCTGAGACGGTGCTGGGGTCGATATGATAAGCTCTCCCCAAAGCACGGAACCACGCCATAAACCGGCTCTCTGACCTGGCATGCTGCTGAGGCATGGCATCCATACGCGTGTGTAAGCCATCCACCGAGGTGCAAGATCTACGATCTCTTCCTCCAAGGAACGCCTCATAGGTCGGATGGACTGGGATCTAGAGAAGCCTGCCCCAGTATGGTGTTGCCGAGAGGGTCCGGCTCTGTCAGAGGATCTCCTGGCTGGTGTTGGGGCTTCATCCTCATCATCGATCTGAATGGTGGCAGGTGCATCTCGGCCCACTCTGATGCCTGACGCTTTGAATGGTGCTTTAGCGGGCAAGGCTCCATCAGTAGGATTGGTGGGAACATTTTTCAGCAAGCACAACCTCGTCACCAATGAAGGGAAGTAGAATCCCTTTGACAGCAGCGGAGACCGCAGGATCATTTCATCACCAATTATCCTCGCCGCATCAAAGTTTTTCTTAGTGACGAAGCACCACGTCAATAGAGCTCGTTGATAGTTCACGTCAGTCGTGTTACCTGTCGGCAAGAACCGGCTGCAAATGACAGTGAACCAACATTTAGCCAAATGTGTGAATGACTTGGAGTTCAGGGTGATATTGTCCTGTATCCAGCGTGGTTGACCCCCTGCGCATAGTATTTCAGTCATATTCTCCCAAGTGACTCCTTGTGGTTCCTGGTAATAGTCGATGTTACCAGTGAACTTGGGCAGCCTCAACACCTACCACCCTGCCCCGCACAATCACCTCCCGCAACATGTGAGCTGGGCAGTTTGCATAGAACTCCCTTACTAGCATGACGTTCACTGTCTCAGGTTCATCAAATAAGAACTCCATCTCCCTCCGCCGGATTTTCTCATACATTTCTTCCTTTTCCGCACGGAGGGCCGCCCTGTCAATAGAAATCTCAGGGGTGAAGCTCTTGGAGGCATTGGCATGAAAGTCGTCCTCTGCCTTCTGTGATTCGAACCTGGATTCATCATATGTAGGCTGTTGGGAAGTGCCTGCCGCATTCTTTTGCCTTTTACGAGCCATATCACCTGCAAACAATTCAATAGAACCATCAAATGTATCCTAACTAGTGCCAGTCGGATGGGTACTCAGACTTCGCCACCCGATGGCACCAAACAATATCCCCCTTTAATTTCTTTCTTCCTAGCTAGGCCAATTGCCCACTAGCCGAGTGTCTAAGTTTAACACCCTCCAAAATGGCCCTCACAACAATACTAACTCACAATTTCGGCAAACAACACCCCTCACAATCGCCCTCAAGTGGTTCACGCCAAACACAACACCACCACAAACTAATAGGGACACAAAGTGCTCCAAAATCTCATCACACACTCCCTAATTTTCGGCCAAACAACCCCTCCACCAAACTACATCACACAAATTATTTATAGTCCTCCAAATATCCTCAAAATCCCCCACAATGGAAGCACCATGAACACCCACACATTTAAGCCTCACACAAGTCCACAAGAAGCAAATACAACAATGAAAACAGAAAAAGAAACAAAGATTTAACAAATATTAACACTATTCCTATCTAGGGTTTAATTAATCTAATGTAGTCTACATTACACTAGCTAAGATGAAGAATGAGAGAAAGAAGAAAGAAATTAACTTACTTGAATGAAGGAGGGAAGGGGTGGGTAGTGGTGATAGAGCTTGAAGAAGATGACAATGGAGGTATTTGAGAGAAAGAGGAGAAGAGGAGAGAATTTGGGTTTGGGGGGGTGAGTTTTTCGTAGCTGTTGTTGAGGATGGGAGAGGAATAGGGTTTGGGGTGGGTGAGGTATTAGATAAAAAAGGGGGGAAAAAGAAAAATAAAAAAAAATAACAAAAAAATCTCGTACCTGGGCCCGACGTGGTCTACCGTGGTTCTACCGCGTTTACGGTGGAACCGCGGTAGACAAGGTTCAGAGAGGGATCCCCACCGCGGTTTGACCGTGTTTACGGTGGAACCACGGTAGACGAGGTTCAGAGAGGGATCCCCACCGTGGTTTGACCGTGTTTACGGTGGAACCGCGGTCTGGGCAGTATTCTGAACCTTTGTTTTTTTTTTATATAATGTGTTACACTTACAACAATGTCGTGGGTTGCCTCCCACGCAGCGCCTGATTTAACGTCGCGGCACGACGCAGGATGAGCGCATTTAAGGCTCGCTCGACCTCCGTGGTTCAGTCAGGTGCAGCTCCGACACTTCCTTTGGCTCACTCATGCCCACATATGGCTTCAATCTTTGACCATTGACTCTAAATGTACGAGAGTCATTCTCTGTGGCAATTTCAACAGCCCTTGAAGGGAAAACTTCAACTACTCGAAATGGTCCAGACCATCGTGACTTAAGTTTACCTGGGAACAGACGTAGTCTTGAGTTGTAGAGCAATTCCATGTCCCCGGATTTGAAATTCCTCTCAGCAATGTTCTGGTCGTGCAGCCTCTTCATTTCTCCTTGTATAACTTTGTGCTCGCGAAAGCAAGATATCTGAACTCCTCGAGCTCATGCAGTTCAGTGATTTTTGTTGTGCCTGCAGCTTCCATATCCAAGTTCAGCTGTTTCAACGCCCACCACGCTTTATGTTCAAGTTCCACTGGCAGATGGCAGGCCTTCCCAAACACCAACTTGTATGGTGACATACCAATTGGTGTCTTGAAAGCAGTTCTGTAAGCCCAGAGTGCATCATCTAGCTTCCTCGCCCAATCAGTTCTTGTTGCGTTTACAGTTTTGGTTAACACACTCTTGATTTCTCTGTTGGATACTTCAACTTGTCCACTAGTCTGCGGGTGGTAAGGAGTAGCCACCTTGTGGTGCACATCGTACTTAGCAAGCAACTTTTCAAAGGCTCTGTTGCAGAAGTGAGTGCCTCCATCACTGATAATTGCTCGTGGTGTCCCGAAGCGGGTGAATATATTCTTTTTCAAAAATCCCACTACCACTTTTGCATCATTGGTGGGCAACGCAGCAGCTTCCACCCATTTGGACACATAGTCTACAGCCACAAGGATGTATTTATTGCCATAGGAGCTGACGAAGGGACCCATGAAATCAATCCCCCAGACGTCAAACACTTCCACCTCTTGAATTGGGTTCATGGGCATCTCGTGGCGCCGGGAAATGTTCCC